>NW_021823431.1:22500-42547 GCF_901001165.1 Salmo trutta
TCCCAGGCAGGATGTGGTGCATGTTAGGCATGGTACTTATGCATTGCATTAAAAAGGTAGTTAACTATTTTGAAGATCCGTATAAAAAAATTATCCGAACGGTTTTTAAATGGATTTTTTTGCTGATAATTTAGAAACGTCCAGGATGGCTTGCATTTTTTGGAGAATTTTCTAGCAATGCTAATTGAAAATAACTGTATTTGTGAATTATATTAGTGAATTGTATTAGTGAATTGTATTAGTGAATTGTACTAGTGAATTGTACTAGTGAATTATATTAGTGAATTATATTAGTGAATTGTATTAGTGAATTGTATTAGTTAATTGTATTAGTTAATTATATTAGTGAATTATATTAGTGAATTGTATTAGTGAATTGTATTAGTGAATTGTACTAGTGAATTGTACTAGTGAATTGTATTAGTGAATTGTATTAGTTAATTGTATTAGTTAATTATATTAGTGAATTATATTAGTGAATTGTATTAGTGAATTGTATTAGTGAATTGTATTAGTGAATTTTATTAGTGAATTGTATTAGTGAATTGTATTAGTGAATTGTATTAGTAAATTGTATTAGTGAATTGTACTAGTGAATTGTACTAGTGAATTGTATTAGTTAATTATATTAGTGAATTATATTAGTGAATTGTATTAGTTAATTGTATTAGTGAATTGTATTAGTGAATTGTATTAGTGAATTATATTAGTGAATTGTATTAGTGAATTGTACTAGTGAATTGTACTAGTGAATTGTATTAGTTAATTGTATTAGTGAATTGTATTAGTGAATTGTACTAGTGAATTGTATTAGTGAATTATATTAGTGAATTGTATTAGTGAATTGTATTAGTGAATTGTACTAGTGAATTGTATTAGTGAATTGTATTAGTGAATTGTACTAGTGAATTGTATTAGTTAATTGTATTAGTGAATTGTATTAGTGAATTGTACTAGTGAATTGTATTAGTGAATTGTATTAGTGAATTGTATTAGTGAATTGTACTAGTGAATTGTATTAGTTAATTGTATTAGTGAATTGTATTAGTGAATTGTACTAGTGAATTGTATTAGTGAATTATATTAGTGAATTGTACTAGTGAATTGTATTAGTGAATTGTATTAGTGAATTGTATTAGTGAATTGTACTAGTGAATTGTACTAGTGAATTGTATTAGTTAATTGTATTAGTGAATTGTATTAGTGAATTGTACTAGTGAATTGTATTAGTGAATTATATTAGTGAATTGTATTAGTGAATTGTATTAGTGAATTGTATTAGTGAATTGTATTAGTGAATTGTACTAGTGAATTGTACTAGTGAATTATATTAGTGAATTATATTAGTGAATTGTATTAGTGAATTATATTAGTGAATTGTACTAGTGAATTATATTAGTGAATTGTACTAGTGAATTGTACTAGTGAATTGTATTAGTGAATTGTATTAGTGAATTGTACTAGTGAATTGTATTAGTTAATTATATTAGTGAATTATATTAGTGAATTGTATTAGTGAATTGTATTAGTGAATTGTATTAGTGAATTTTATTAGTGAATTGTATTAGTGAATTGTATTAGTGAATTGTATTAGTAAATTGTATTAGTGAATTGTACTAGTGAATTGTACTAGTGAATTGTATTAGTTAATTATATTAGTGAATTATATTAGTGAATTATATTAGTGAATTGTATTAGTTAATTGTATTAGTGAATTGTATTAGTGAATTGTATTAGTGAATTGTATTAGTGAATTGTACTAGTGAATTGTATTAGTTAATTGTATTAGTGAATTGTATTAGTGAATTGTACTAGTGAATTGTATTAGTGAATTATATTAGTGAATTGTATTAGTGAATTGTATTAGTGAATTGTATTAGTGAATTGTATTAGTGAATTGTACTAGTGAATTGTATTAGTGAATTGTATTAGTGAATTGTACTAGTGAATTGTATTAGTTAATTGTATTAGTGAATTGTATTAGTGAATTGTACTAGTGAATTGTATTAGTGAATTGTATTAGTGAATTGTATTAGTTGAATTGTACTAGTGAATTGTATTAGTTAATTGTATTAGTGAATTGTATTAGTGAATTGTACTAGTGCATTGTATTAGTGAATTATATTAGTGAATGTACTAGTGAATTGTATAGTGAATTGTATTAGTGAATTGTATTAGTGAATTGTACTAGTGAATTGTACTAGTGAATTGTATGAGTTAGTGAATTGTATTAGTGAATTGTATTAGTGAATTGTATTAGTGAATTGTACTAGTGAATTTGTATTAGTGAATTGTATTAGTGACTTATATAGTGAATTGTATTAGTGAATTATATTAGTGATTATATTAGGAATTGTATTAGTGAATTGTATATTGTGAATTATATTAGTGAATTGTATTAGTGAATTGTACTAGTGAATTTATTAGTTAATGTATTAGTGAATTGTATTAGTTGAATTGTACTAGTGAATTGTATTAGTGAATTGTATAGTGAATTGTATTAGTGAATTGTACTAGTGAATTGTATTAGTTAATTGTATTAGTGAATTGTATTAGTGAATTGTACTAGTGAATTGTATTAGTGAATTATATTAGTGAATTGTACTAGTGAATTGTATTAGTGAATTGTATTAGTGAATTGTATTAGTGAATTGTACTAGTGAATTGTACTAGTGAATTGTATTAGTTAATTGTATTAGTGAATTGTATTAGTGAATTGTACTAGTGAATTGTATTAGTGAATTATATTAGTGAATTGTATTAGTGAATTGTATTAGTGAATTGTATTAGTGAATTGTATTAGTGAATTGTACTAGTGAATTGTATTAGTGAATTATATTAGTGAATTGTATTAGTGAATTGTATTAGTGAATTGTATTAGTGAATTGTATTAGTGAATTGTACTAGTGAATTGTATTAGTGAATTGTATTAGTGAATTGTACTAGTGAATTGTATTAGTTAATTGTATTAGTGAATTGTATTAGTGAATTGTACTAGTGAATTGTATTAGTGAATTGTATTAGTGAATTGTATTAGTGAATTGTACTAGTGAATTGTATTAGTTAATTGTATTAGTGAATTGTATTAGTGAATTGTACTAGTGAATTGTATTAGTGAATTATATTAGTGAATTGTACTAGTGAATTGTATTAGTGAATTGTATTAGTGAATTGTATTAGTGAATTGTACTAGTGAATTGTACTGGATGTGGAATGCAGGGCTCTGCACTAACATGCCCTCTCCTCTAGGTTCCATGCGTTTCTGCTGTACCTGGGCCACCCAGCCTACGGTGTGAGGGAGATCAGTGTCCATCGGTTCAGTAAGATCCTCAGTGAGTTTGCTCTGGAGTACCGGACCACCCGCGACCGCGTCCTGCAGCAGAAACAGAAACGAGCCGACCACCGCGAACGCAACAAGACCCGCGGGAAGATGATCATGGACGTCAACGCGCCCGTGAGTACACACACGCACACGCACACACACACACGCACACGCACACACGCACACGCGCACACGCACGCACGCCGAAGAACCCTTTTGTTCTAGTAAGAACAGCTTTAGTAAGAGTTTTAAAACAGTCAAAAATCACAAAATCCATTTTGAACTAAAACACTAAATAAAAACCATAGATTATATACTAGTTGTTAAACTAAACACTAGATATAAACCATAGATTATATACTAGTTGTTAAACTAAACACTAGATATAAACCATAGATTATATACTAGTTGTTGTACTAATGTATAATAACATCATACGAGTGTTTGAAGACTCTAATTAAGACTTCTTAATCTTCTGATCTTCTCTGATCTTCTTCTCTGATCTTCTTCTCTGATCTTCTTCTCTGATCTTCTTCTCTGATCTTCTCTGATCTTCTTCTCTGATCTTCTCTAATCTTCTTCTCTGATCTTCTCTGATCTTCTTCTCTGATCTTCTCTAATCTTCTTCTCTGATCTTCTCTGATCTTCTTCTCTGATCTTCTTCTCTGATCTTCTTCTCTGATCTTCTTCTCTGATCTTCTTCTCTGATCTTCTCTGATCTTCTTCTCTGATCTTCTTCTCTGATCTTCTCTGATCTTCTTCTCTGATCTTCTTCTCTGATCTTCTCTGATCTTCTTCTCTGATCTTCTTCTCTGATCTCTGTAGAAATTGCTGATGAATACAGTATGTAATTGAGAACAAAATGTTGGAGGAAAATATGCAGGAAGTGTGTGTGTGTGTGTGTGTGTGTGTGTGTGTGTGTGTGTGTGTGTGTGTGTGTGTGTGTGTGTGTGTGTGTGTGTGAAGTGAACCCTGTAGTTGAAAGGTTAAAGGTTACTCTCAGTGTAAATCCAGAAAGGGTCACATATGGAGGATCCTCCTTCATTTCTCTGCTTGTTCTTCTCTTCTCTGTTTCTCTTCTCTCTCCATCTCTATCTCTTTCATTCTTCTCTGCTAATCTCTTCTTCGCTCTTTCCTCCTCCTCCTCCTCCCCCGTAGTCTGATGAAGAAGAGGAAATAGAGGTATCACTGTCTGATTCTGTGTGTGTGTCTTTGCACATGCATGAACGTGTGTCCACTGTCATGACTCTCCCTTCACTGACCTCCCCCACCCCTGTCTAATGTCTCTTTAACGTGTTCCTCTGTCAACCCTGGTCTGTGTGTTGTAGTCATCTATCTAACAACGATAGTACTGTTTTCATCAAGAAACACCTGTGAAGCTAGTTTTTATTCTGTACTGTTTGAGAGGTTTCATTTATTTATGTGTGGATTCTAACACTCTCTCTCTCTCTCTCTCTCTCTCTCTCTCTCTCTCTCTCTCTCTCTCTCTCTCTCTGTCTCTCTCTTCCACCCCAGTCTGCAGGGCAGAATGTTAGTGCCCCTGGTGGCGGGGTGGAGAGCTTGCAGCCTCAGGGTTTGGGCCATGCTGAGGATGCTGCAGAGCATGAATTCATGAAGGCAGTACTGAAGACCAGCCTTCAGGGCGGCGACAGAGAGACATCAGGGGTGCCGGGGCTACGCACACGTACCAGGTCACGGCCAGGCCGAGGGGGTGAGGGAGATCACACGCACGCACACACACACACGCACGCACACACACACACACGCACGCACACACAGACACACACACGCACGCACACACGCGCACGCACGCACACACAGACACACACACGCACGCACACACATACACACACGCACGCACGCACACACATACACACACACGCACGCACACACGCACAGGCAGGTACACATGATTATGTTCGTTAAACCTCTCACTCTCTCTCTCTCTACCCTCCCTTTATCTCTCTCTCTCTCTCTCTCCCTCCCTCCCTCCATCTCTCTCTCTACACCCTCCCTCCCTCCCTACCCTCCCTCCCTCCCTCCCTCCCTACCCTCCCTCCCTCCCTCCATCTCTCTCTCTCTCTCTCTCTCTCTCTCCCTACACTCCCTCCCTCCCTACCCTCCCTCCCTCCCTCCCTCCATCTCTCTCTCTCTCTCTCTCTCTCTCTCTCCCTACCCTCCCTCCCTCCTTACACTCCCTCCCTCCCTCCCTACCTACCCTCCCTCCCTCCCCCCTCCCTCCCTCCACCAGGTCGTGTACACCAGGCACCGATACCCCCGTCGTCGGTGGAGTCCCAGAGGTCAGGTGACGATGAGGCTGATGAGATCATGGATCGCATCGTGAGGTCAGCCACTCAGGGCCCCAGTCAGAGGGCAGTGCCCCGGGAGCGGAGGAGGTCACGAGCCAACCGCAAATCACGTATGTCCTCACTCACTCTTACTCACACCAGGAACCAATCATAAGACTCTGGCTGCACGACAACTTTTATTCTATCCTGTTAGTAGTAGTGCTGGGCTGGAACAAAAACCTGCTCACTGTGTAACTCTCTAGGATCAGTATAATGATACCTTGCTCTGTGTGTGTGTGTGTGTGTGTGTGTGTGTGTGTGTGTGTGTGTGTGTGTGTGTGTGTGTGTGTGTGTGTGTGTGTGTGTGTGTGTGTAGTGAGACGGACACTGAAGAGCGGTCTGACACCAGAAGAGGCCCTACTCCTCGGACTCTCCGACGCCTCCGAGATGCCGGTGTGACATCATCGCCCCCCGCCACGGCTCGACCCCTGATGACACAGGATTTGGAGCGCCATGGAAACGCCCCCCCCACCATGTCACGCCTTCACTTTGACCCCGCCCCCAGAACCCTCCGTCAGCCAATCAGTAGCCTTGTTAGTAGCTTATGTTGTACCGGTAGTGAATCACACTTTAGCTTCATGTGTCTGTGGTTGATAATGGCGTCTTTGTTGAGGTGTGTCTTCGGAAGCTCCTCAAGGGTGAGGGAACGAAGGAAAGAAAAGGGAGATCATTATTTTTTTGTTGTTGTTAGAAATTTTATTTTGTGGAAAAAGTCTCAACATGATGGAAGTTGGTTGAATTAGAATGAATCTTAACGTTTGTCATTTTCAACATGCCTCTTGATTGGAGACAGATTCATCACGTTTGATTTGTATTTATAGATGATTTTTGTTTATTTAACTGTTACAGCCTATAAATATGAAACAAAGAAAGGGAGAATTGATGTTGCTTGATGTCACAGTACCTACAGTAGGCCTATAACCTTTATTTTTTATTTTTTTTGAAAGTAAAGCTGTGAACTTCAGGGTTTAAGGACAGAGTAAAGTTTGACTGGTTTGTCCTCTCACAGTAAAGAATGGGGTCATGACCTGCGACAAAGGCGTCTGAGCGGGCGTGCTAAAGACTGACGATCATTCAATAACTATTTTGCTGTTAGTGATTCAATCATTTCTTTCTAATTACGTACACTACTACACGCCCTGCTTTTCGTAGTCTAATAGACGACAACAACAACACGATAAGCTTCTCAGCGAGCGGTTTCTTATAGCGTAGTGAGAAGCTACTGTGTGTCAGTGACCTTCACAGTGTATTCAGACCCTTTGACTTTTCCCACATTTTGTTACGTTACAGCCTTTATTCTAAAATTGATTAAATAACCTTTTTTTTCCTCATCAATCTACACACAAAACCCCCATAATGACAAAGTGAAAACAGGCTTTTCTTTGTTGGTAAATGTACTAAAATTTCAAAAAAATAAATACCTTATTTACATAAGTATTCAGACCCTTTGTTATGAGACTTGAAATTGAGCTCAGGGGCATCCTGTTTACCATTGATCATCCTTGAGATGTTTCTAAAACTTTATTGGAGTCCACCTGTGGTAAATTAAATTGATTGGACATGATTGTAAAGGCACACACCTGTCTATATAAGGTCCCACAGTTGACAGTGCATGTCAGAGCAAAAACCAAACCATGAGGTAGAAGGAATTGTCCGTAGAGCCATGAGACAGGATAGGTACAGATCTGGGGAATGGTAGCAAAACATTTCTGCAGCATTGAAGGTCCCCAAGAACACAGTGGCCTCCATCATTCTTAAATGCAAGAAGTTTGGAACCACCAAGACTTCCTAGAGCTGGCCGCCCGGCCAAACTGAGCAATCGGGGGAGAATGGCCTTGGTCAGGGAGGTGACCAAGAACCCAATGGTCACTCTGACAGAGCTCCAGAGTTCCTCTATGGAGATGGGAGAAACTTCCAGAAGGACAACCATCTCTGCAACATTCCACCAATCAGGCCTTTATGGTAGAGTGGCCAGACAGAATCCACTCGTCAGTAAAAGGCACATGACAGCCCACTTGGAGTTTGCTAAAAGACACCTAAAGGACTCAGACCATGAGAAACAAGATTCTCTGGCCTGAATGCAAAGCGTCACGTCTGGAGGAAACCTGGCACCATCCCTACGGTGAAGCAAGGTGGTGGCAGCATCATGCTGTCGGGATGTTTTTCAGCTGCAAGGACTGGGAGACAAGTCAGGATCGAGGGAAAGATGAACGGAGCAAAGTACAGAGAGATCATTGATGAAAACCTGCTACAGAGCACTCAGGACCTCAGACTGGTTCACTTTCCGGCAGGAAAGTGGCTGTGTGTTTGGCTGTGTGTTTGACCCTAAGCACAGAGCCAAGACAATGCAGGAGTGGCTTCGGGACCAGACTCTGAATGTCTTTGAGTGGCCCAACCAGAGCCCGGACTTGAACCTGATCTAACATGTCTGGAGAAACCTGAAAATAGCTGTGCAGCGACGCTCCCCATCCAACCTGACAGAGCTTGAGAGGATCTGTAGAGAATAATGGGAGAAACTCCCCAAATACAGGTGTGCCAAGCTTGTAGCGTCATACCCAAGAAGACTCAAGGTTGTAATCGCTGTCTAAGGTGCTTCAACAAAGTACTGAGTAAAGGGTCTGAATACTTATGTAAATGTGATATTTTAGTTGTTGTTTTTTTTTATACATTTTAAACAATTTTGAAAAACCTGTTTTTGCTTTGACATTATGGGGTATTGTGTGTAGATTGATGAGAAGAAGAGAAGAAAAAAATAATATATATATATATATATATTAGAAAAAGGCTGTAACGTAACAAAATGTGGAAAAGGTCAAGGGGCCTGAATACTTTCCGAATGCACTGTATGTGTCAGGTCTGATATTTTTTGGTTTGTATATTTCTTACTCATTAGTTGCAAGGAAGGCTGTGTGTTTGGTGTGTACCATTTGTTTTACAGGTAGCCTACAGTACCTGCCTTTTTCTGAAATCTTTCTCGTCCTCATTCTGCCTCTGTTCGTACCTTCGCCCCAAAGTTATACCCGTTCCATTGACAGGGAAAACTCCTGGCCATATTACAGTACAGACGGTTCTAGCCTTCCTCTACGCCACGTCACTCCCATCTGAAATATCTATGTCACTGTGTTACGTTATTTCTTATTAAGTTATAGTTTAAGGTAGAGAAGTTGTCTCATGAGGATTTTCATTGATGTTGTTGTACTTTTTTTCTTCATTTAAACAAAAATGGTTTTACTTCACTGTGTAATTGTTTAATTTATACAGATATTCACAGCCTTTACAACAACAAACATAATGTGATTGACTGGATAGAGAACCAACCCAACCCTGTTAGAATTCCATGCTAAATCCTAGGTGTTACCTCTGGGAGCTAGACTTCAGGTCCCAGACACAGCTTCATCCCTGGAGCATGGTTCATCAACAGGACAGCTACCATATAACTGTCTTTCTTTTATCGTCAGTCCCTTCCAAGGATTCATCGTTCCTGTGTGAAGTCCTGTAACTCAGTCCTGTAACTCAGTCCTGTAACTCAGTCCTGTAACTCAGTCCTGTAACTCAGTCCTGTAACTCAGTCCTGTAACTCAGTCCTGTAACTCAGTCCTGGAACTCAGTCCTGGAACTCAGTCTGGAACTCAGTCTGTAACTCAGTCCTGTAACTCAGTCTGTAACTCAGTCCTGTAACTCAGTCCTGTAACTCAGTCTGTAACTCAGTCCTGTAACTCAGTCCTGTAACTCAGTCCTGTAACTCAGTCCTGTAACTCAGTCTGTAACTCAGTCCTGTAACTCAGTCCTGGAACTCAGTCCTGGAACTCAGTCCTGGAACTCAGTCTGGAACTCAGTCCTGGAACTCAGTCTGGAACTCAGTCCTGGAACTCAGTCTGTAACTCAGTCCTGTAACTCAGTCCTGGAACTCAATCTGGAACTCAGTCTGGAACTCAGTCTGGAACTCAGTCCTGTAACTCAGTCCTGTAACTCAGTCTGGAACTCAGTCCTGTAACTCAGTCTGGAACTCAGTCCTGTAACTCAGTCTGGAACTCAGTCCTGTAACTCAGTCCTGTAACTCAGTCTGGAACTCAGTCCTGTAACTCAGTCTGGAACTCAGTCCTGTAACTCAGTCCTGTAACTCAGTCCTGTAACTCAGTCTGGAACTCAGTCTGTAACTCAGTCCTGTAACTCAGTCCTGTAACTCAGTCTGGAACTCAGTCTGGAACTCAGTCTGGAACTCAGTCTGGAACTCAGTCCTGTAACTCAGTCCTGTAACTCAGTCCTGGAACTCAGTCCTGGAACTCAGTCTGGAACTCAGTCTGGAACTCAGTCCTGTAACTCAGTCCTGTAACTCAGTCTGTAACTCAGTCTGTAACTCAGTCTGTAACTCAGTCTGTAACTCAGTCCTGTAACTCAGTCTGTAACTCAGTCTGTAACTCAGTCTGTAACTCAGTCTGTAACTCAGTTCTGGAACTCAGTCCTGGAACTCAGTCCTGGAACTCAGTCCTGGAACTCAGTCCTGTAACTCAGTCTGTAACTCAGTCCTGTAACTCAGTCCTGTAACTCAGTCCTGTAACTCAGTCTGGAACTCAGTCTGGAACTCAGTCCTGTAACCCAGTCTGTAACTCAGTCCTGTAACTCAGTCCTGTAACTCAGTCCTGTAACTCAGTCTGGAACTCAGTCCTGGAACTCAGTCTGGAACTCAGTCCTGTAACTCAGTCTGGAACTCAGTCTGGAACTCAGTCCTGTAACTCAGTCTGTAACTCAGTCCTGGAACCAGTCCTGTAACTCAGTCCTGGAACTCAGTCCTGGAACTCAGTCCTGGAACTAAGTCCTGGAACTCAGTCCTGGAACTCAGTCTGGAACTCAGTCCTGGAACTCAGTCCTGGAACTCAGTCCTGGAACTCAGTCCTGTAACTCAGTCTGTAACTCAGTCTGTATCTCAGTCCTGTAACTCAGTCCTGTAACTCAGTCCTGTAACTCAGTCTGTAACTCAGTCTGGAACTCAGTCCTGTAACTCAGTCTGTAACTCAGTCCTGTAACTCAGTCCTGTAACTCAGTCTGGAACTCAGTCCTGTAACTCAGTCTGTAACTCAGTCCTGTAACTCAGTCCTGTAACTCAGTCCTGGAACTCAGTCTGGAACTCAGTCCTGTAACTCAGTCCTGTAACTCAGTCTGGAACTCAGTCTGGAACTCAGTCCTGGAACTCAGTCCTGTAACTCAGTCTGGAACTCAGTCCTGTAACTCAGTCTGTAACTCAGTCCTGTAACTCAGTCCTGTAACTCAGTCGGAACTCAGTCCTGGAACTCAGTCTGGAACTCAGTCCTGTAACTCAGTCCTGTAACTCAGTCTGGAACTCAGTCTGGAACTCAGTCCTGTAACTCAGTCTGTAACTCAGTCCTGTAACTCAGTCTGTAACTCAGTCCTGTAACTCAGTCCTGTAACTCAGTCTGGAACTCAGTCTGGAACTCAGTCCTGTAACTCAGTCTGTAACTCAGTCCTGTAACTCAGTCTGTAACTCAGTCCTGTAACTCAGTCCTGTAACTCAGTCTGGAACTCAGTCTGGAACTCAGTCCTGTAACTCAGTCTGTAACTCAGTCCTGGAACTCAGTCCTGTAACTCAGTCCTGTAACTCAGTCCTGTAACTCAGTCTGTAACTCAGTCCTGTAACTCAGTCTGTAACTCAGTCTGTAACTCAGTCTGTAACTCAGTCCTGTAACTCAGTCTGTAACTCAGTCTGTAACTCAGTCTGTAACTCAGTATGTAAGGCGGCAAATTGAAGCTTGACATTTGAAAAAGAAGAAGAACATAAGTAAGGAAAAGGAAAGGATTTGATCTCAGAACTGTTCTTACAGTAGAAGAAGAAAGAAGTTAAAATGTTAAGTATTTGGAAAGAAAATGAAATGCAAAGGAAATCAGTATACAGTATGTAAAGGCCCTTCCAGCTGCGTTGGAGTCCTTCTATGTTTTGTATTATTAATTTCTGTAGAATAGTGTATTATGGTCGGAGATAAAAAAAAGAGAAGAGCTATTCTGTGAATTGTCATTTTAAAGGAAGAAAAAATAAATAAATAAAAAGCTATGCATTGTCACATAATGAATATCTACATGTGTTTCTTCTTGTAAAGGGAACGTGGAGACTCTGGACACTTCCCACTGGGTGCAGACGTCAATTCAACGTTAATTCAACCTCATTTTATTGAAATGATGTGGAAATAACGTTGGTTCAACCAGTGGGTTGTTTTAGACTCCTTACTATTGTGTTTTGCTGTTGGTTGTGGTTGGTTCTGGTTGGTTCTGGTTGGTTCTGGTTGGTTCTGGTTGGTTGTTACTTCAAATGGACTTTGGGATATTTGGGAATATTTCAAATTCATGTAACCAGTGAACTGGACACTAACACCATGCAGTTTGGATTTAATGTATGTTACACCTTTCACCTGAAACGCTACGTATACACACCCTGCAATAAAACGACATTGTTCAGTAAAATGTGAGTGTGTGTGTAATACTTAGGTGGGCGCTTACAGTTTCACACATGTACAAGTGTGTATTATGCACATGTGAAATGGAAATGTTGTGTTTGATATCCAAACTCCCCCTTGGAGAGTGGGGTCACAGCCAGGAGAGTGGGGTCACAGCCAGGAGAGTGGGGTCACAGCCAGGGTCACAGCCAGGAGAGTGGGGTCACAGCCAGGGGTCACAGCCAGGAGAGTGGGGTCACAGCCAGGGGTCACAGCCAGGAGAGTGGGGTCACAGCCAGGAGTCACAGCCAGGAGAGTGGGGTCAGCAGGAGGGGTCACAGCCAGGGAGGGGCAGGTGGGGGTCACAGCCAGGGGAGTGGGGTCACAGCCAGGGGAGTGGGGTCACAGCCAGGGGAGTGGGGTCACAGCCAGGAGAGTGGGGTCACAGCCAGGGGAGTGGGGTCACAGCCAGGGGAGTGGGGTCACAGCCAGGGGAGTGGGGTCACAGCCAGGGGAGTGGGGTCACAGCCAGGAGAGTGGGGTCACAGCCAGGAGAGTGGGGTCACAGCCAGGGGAGTGGGGTCACAGCAAGGGGAGTGGGGTCACAGCCAGGGGAGTGGGGTCACAGCCAGGGGAGTGGGGTCACAGCCAGGGGTCACAGCCAGGGGAGTGGGGTCACAGCCAGGGGAGTGGGGTCACAGCCAGGAGAGTGGGGTCACAACCAGGAGAGTGGGGTCACAGCCAGGAGAGTGGGGTCACAGCCAGGGGTCACAGCCAGGAGAGTGGGGTCACAACCAGGAGAGTGGGGTCACAGCCAGGAGAGTGGGGTCACAGCCAGGGGAGTGGGGTCACAGCCAGGAGAGTGGGGTCACAGCCAGGGGAGTGGGGTCACAGCCAGGAGAGTGGGGTCACAGCCAGGAGAGTGGGGTCACAGCCAGGGGAGTGGGGTCACAGCCAGGAGAGTGGGGTCACAGCCAGGGGAGTGGGGTCACAGCCAGGGGAGTGGGGTCACAGCCAGGGGAGTGGGGTCACAGCCAGGGGTCACAGCCAGGGGAGTGGGGTCACAGCCAGGGGAGTGGGGTCACAGCCAGGAGAGTGGGGTCACAGCCAGGGGATCCACCATTATGAACAGCAACCCTGGACCAATTCGGGTTAAGCGCCAAGCAACGATGTTTTATCTTGTCGGCACGAGGAGTGGAACTAGCAATCTTTCGTTTTACTAGACCCAACGTTCTAACCGCTTGGCTACCTGTCCTGCCTGTGGATGTGCTTATATGTGAGTACATTTATGCTGTAGCCTACATGAGTCTGCACATTCAGTTGTTGATATAAGACCCAGTAAAACAGGATTGTCATAACTCACAATTTAAGGAGATCAATAGGCTTAAGGAGATAGATATTTGATATTTGTCATTGCTGGATTTGCTTATTTTATTCAGAGGTCAGCGTTGGTTGTTGGGATGAGGATGTTGCTGGTTAAACTAGGGAGAAATACAAATCTTCAAGCAAATTGACTGTGAACACTCCTACTGTTTGTTGTGCGTTCAAACCACAAAGGAAGTTAGTTAGCCTAGTTTCCTGCAGAGGGCGCTGTGAATAAAGGAAGAATAGTTTCAGAATTAACCCCACACTAACAAGGGAGCCGTTTAACCATTTTAAGTGAGTAAAATACGTCGGATCAAAAAAAATTTAACGACAGGTATGATGGAAACAGAAAAATGTTTCCGGGAAAATTTTACAAATTATGATGAACTTCACAGGGTGGTGAAAGTGCAAGGTGATGAGTTTGATGCTCCTTTCCAATAAATATCGAGGGTCTTATTCTGGTGACATGATAATCGATGTTTGGCTGCCGTTTGACAAATAAAAATGATATCGCTATTTTGTCCACAATAATAATCTCATCATGTAAACTATACGTGGGCTCTAGCCAACAGCGCTGTGAGTGTACGTGAAAATACCACAGTGGGCTATATACCGCAAAATACTAATTCTGAGAAGTAGAGTTGAAAATGCGATGGAAACCCTTAATCCTTAAAACATCTAAACCGGGGCTTCTACTAAACTAACATATGGAATTGTTTTAAAATGTTCATAGCAAAGATAATTTAGCTATTTGATTTGTAATTTTAAGACCCCTTAAGGTATAAAAAATATATATTTAAAAAAACATATTTGATTAAACATTGAATTTCACCTTATTAGCCGCTAGAAACACATTGAATAACAGCTTCATGCATGAAATAACATATATTAAAATATATATAATATATATTAAAAACCAAATCAACAGGAAATGTGTTCTGGAGTGTCTGTCCTGTATCTGAGAGATAAGAAAGATCAGGAAACGATATAACACATTCAATACCGCCTCGCACAATCTTGCCTGCATTTAGCTGATATATACGGTGTAATCATTAGTCCATCAGTTACAAACGAGAGTTTCTATTGGACAAATTTCAGGTATGTTTATCCCTATTTTGTTCCATTTAAGAAACGTTTTTTCAACAGCAGAATGAATACACCCCTGATTACACATAAACACAGTTCACTCTCATAAGAACTACCTTTCTAAGTGTCCTGATTCTTCTAGCTTGGAGTTGTATTTTTATGATAACATAGCTACAGTACTTCACTTTTTAATGTGTATAGTATTGCTTACTAGGTGTGTCCAATCAATTATGTAACCACTCCCTCTTCAAATTAGGGCTAATTGGAAAAGCTGTTCAAAAGAGAACATTGTATTATTTTTGTTTTGTTCTCCCTGACGAAGGCCAAACGTGTCAGATTTTTTAACACTTTGTTTCTATTGAACATGTCATACTAATAAAGGTATTTTAATTAATTATATGAAGAGTGCCTTGGTCCTCCTTTCTCTTTGATGACCAACTCAACCCTTTTACCAAAGAGTCACCTTCTGTCTACCAACATTTACTATTGTGTACCTTAGTAGCGCCTCCCTTCCTCCTCTTTCTACTAGCTACATATAGATATCCATTTTGACTTCATTGTTAACTTTGCAGCTTCTACTTTGGACCAAGTTGTGTAGAATATTGACAACCTGTATGAAGAATATTCATTTGAGATATCAAGTTTTTGTACTGTTCAGAAAATGTCGCCATCTTGTGGGGGAAAAAAGTAGTACAGTTTTCTAGTAGTTGAAAGTTGTCCAACGTTGCAGGTTGAAATGCCATGAAAAGTCAGACATGTAGGCATGTTTGTTCGACATATGTGAACGTTGACCAGCGTTGTGTTCTGCTGAGCCCCTGGGAAAAAGGTCAAGCAGCCGAGAATGAAAAGGTGACAAGATTTTTTGTTTTTTGTTTTAGACATATGTTCTTTCACACCAGTTTGTGTTTACTTTTATTAACAATGTACAGTATTTTCACTAAATGTAGAACAGCTTTTGTTTCTCTTACAAAATCAACAAAAAAGGGAATGTAGGCTTAGTGTGGAACGACTAAAAAACAGATTTCAATTAACAATTAAAACAATTAATACAGCAGACAAAAAAACAAGGTTTGACCACTCCTTAAAAAAATTGCTTTCAATTCTGCTCCTCCTGCTGCATGTTTTCCTTCTGAAAAAGAAAATCACACAATCGGATGGGTCTCCCCAACAAAACATCCACTAGTGATGAGAATTTCATAATTTATACCTACCTCAGTGAAACACAGTGCTGATCGTTTGTAAGCTAAGGAAGAGTAGATTGTTGAGTTTGAAAGTTATGAAAACAACATCACCCCCCATGAATATAATTCAGGATGTAGACATCCTCTCTCCTTCCTCTCCTCCTCTCTGTTCTCCTCCTCCTCCTCCTCTCTATCTCTCTCCCTCTGGACCACTAGGCCTCCTCTCTCCTTCCTCTCCTCCTCTCTGTTCTCCTCCTCCTCCTCCTCTCTATCTCTCTCCCTCTGGACCACTAGGCCTCCTCTCTCCTTCCTCTCCTCCTCTCTGTTCTCCTCCTCCTCCTCCTCTCTATCTCTCTCCCTCTGGACCACTAGGCCTCCTCTCTCCTTCCTCTCCTCCTCTCTGTTCTCCTCCTCCTCCTCCTCTCTATCTCTCTCCCTCTGGACCACTAGGCCTCCTCTCTCCTTCCTCTCCTCCTCTCTGTTCTCCTCCTCCTCCTCCTCTCTATCTCTCTCCCTCTGGACCACTAGGCCTCCTCTCTCCTTCCTCTCCTCCTCTCTGTTCTCCTCCTCCTCCTCCTCTCTATCTCTCTCCCTCTGGACCACTAGGCCTCCTCTCTCCTTCCTCTCCTCCTCTCTGTTCTCCTCCTCCTCCTCTCTATCTCTCTCCCTCTGGACCACTAGGCCTCCTCTCTCCTTCCTCTCCTCCTCTCTGTTCTCCTCCTCCTCCTCCTCTCTATCTCTCTCCCTCTGGACCACTAGGCCTCCTCTCTCCTTCCTCTCCTCCTCTCTGTTCTCCTCCTCCTCCTCCTCTCTATCTCTCTCCCTCTGGACCACTAGGCCTCCTCTCTCCTTCCTCTCCTCCTCTCTGTTCTCCTCCTCCTCCTCTCTATCTCTCTCCCTCTGGACCACTAGGCCTCCTCTCTCCTTCCTCTCCTCCTCTCTGTTCTCCTCCTCCTCCTCCTCTCTATCTCTCTCCCTCTGGACCACTAGGCCTCCTCTCTCCTTCCTCTCCTCCTCTCTGTTCTCCTCCTCCTCCTCCTCTCTATCTCTCTCCCTCTGGACCACTAGGCCTCCTCTCTCCTTCCTCTCCTCCTCTCTTTCTCCTTCTCCTCCTCCTCCTCCTCTCTATCTCTCTCCCTCTGGACCACTAGGCCTCCTCTCTCCTTCCTCTCCTCCTCTCTTTCTCCTCCTCCTCCTCCTCTCTATCTCTCTCCCTCTGGACCACTAGGCCTCCTCTCTCCTTCCTCTCCTCCTCTCTGTTCTCCTCCTCCTCCTCCTCTCTATCTCTCTCCCTCTGGACCACTAGGCCTCCTCTCTCCTTCCTCTCCTCCTCTCTGTTCTCCTCCTCCTCCTCTCTATCTCTCTCCCTCTGGACCACTAGGCCTCCTCTCTCCTTCCTCTCCTCCTCTCTGTTCTCCTCCTCCTCCTCCTCTCTATCTCTCTCCCTCTGGACCACTAGGCCTCCTCTCTCCTTCCTCTCCTCCTCTCTGTTCTCCTCCTCCTCCTCCTCTCTATCTCTCTCCCTCTGGACCACTAGGCCTCCTCTCTCCTTCCTCTCCTCCTCTCTGTTCTCCTCCTCCTCCTCTCTATCTCTCTCCCTCTGGACCACTAGGCCTCCTCTCTCCTTCCTCTCCTCCTCTCTGTTCTCCTCCTCCTCCTCCTCCTCCTCTCTATCTCTCTCCCTCTGGACCACTAGGCCTCCTCTCTCCTTCCTCTCCTCCTCTCTTTCTCCTTCTCCTCCTCTCTATCTCTCTCCCTCTGGACCACTAGGCCTCCTCTCTCCTTCCTCTCCTCCTCTCTGTTCTCCTCCTCCTCCTCCTCTCTATCTCTCTCCCTCTGGACCACTAGGCCTCCTCTCTTTCTCCTTCTCCTCCTCCGTGGGAAAGCTAGTTCAGTGTGATTGTGGTCATCCTGGAAGCTGTGGTAACGGCTCCACCACTCTGAGGCCTGAATAGCGTGTGTGTGTGTGTGTGTGTGTGTGTGTGCATGCATGTGTACGTGATTGTGCACGTGTATACGCGTTCATGCCATGGTGGATGTTTTGTTTATTTGAGTGTGTGTGTGTGTGTGTGTGCGTGTGGTGTGTGTGTGTGTTTGTGTGTTCCACAAACATTCCTGGGCCGTACCGTCCGCCCGCTGGGCAGCCTTGCACGAGAACCACTCCGCCACCACGGTCAGACCACGACGCCAGTTCTGACGACTGAAATTACAGCAAACACACATTCTCTGGCATGCACTATGACACACACACACTCTGCAGTCCTTTTAGACATTGCATCCTACAGAAGATCAAAGTGTTCTCAACAGTAAACACACACACTCTCTTTTTCCCCCTCATCCTCTGCGAGTCTGGTTGGTAGTGTAATGATCATGATCAGCTGTCACAGCTCATCATGCTACTCCATCTGGTGTGTGTTTATAACAGAGAGTCTGAGGAGGATTCACACCCCTCGCTTCCCTCATGTCCCTCATGTTCCTTTCTTCCCTCATGTCCCTCATGTCCCTCTCGTCCCTCATCTCCCTCTATTCCCTCATGTCCCTCTCTTCCCTCATGTCCCTCTCGTCCCTCATCTCCCTCTATTCCCTCATGTCCCTCTCTTCCCTCATGTCCCTCTCGTCCCTCATGTCCCTCTCGTCCCTCATTCCCCTCTCTTCCCTCATGTCCCTCTCTTCCCTCATGTCCCTCTCTTCCCTCATGTCCCTCTCTTCCCTCATGTCCCTCACTTCCCTCATGTCCCTCTCTTCCCTCATGTCCCTCACTTCCCTCATGTCCCTCTCTTCCCTCATTCCCCTCTCTTCCCTCATGTCCCTCTCTTCCCTCATGTCCCTCTCGTCCCTCATGTCCCTCTCTTCCCTCATGTCCCTCTCTTCCCTCATGTCCCTCTCTTCCCTCATGTCCCTCTCTTCCCTCATGTCCCTCTCGTCCCTCATGTCCCTCTCTTCCCTCATGTCCCTCTCGTCCCTCATGTCCCTCTCGTCCCTCATGTCCCTCTCTTCCCTCATGTCCCTCTCTTCCCTCATGTCCCTCTCTTCCCTCATGTCCCTCTCGTCCCTCATCTCCCTCTCTTCCCTCATGTCCCTCTCGTCCCTCATGTCCCTCCCTGCCTCTTATCCCTCTCTTCCCTCATGTCCCTCATGTCCCTCTCTTCCCTCATGTCCCTCTCTTCCCTCATGTCCCTCTCGTCCCTCATGTCCCTCATCTTCCTCTCGTCCCTCATGTCCCTCTCGTCCCTCATGTCCCTCTCTTCCCTCATGTCCCTCTTCCCTCATGTCCCTCTCGTCCCTCATGTCCCTCTCGTCCCTCATGTCCCTCTCGTCCCTCATGTCCCTCTCGTCCCTCATCTCCCTCTCTTCCCTCATGTCCCTCTCTTCCCTCATGTCCCTCTCTTCCCTCATGTCCCTCTCTTCCCTCATGTCCCTCTCGTCCCTCATGTCCCTCTCGTCCCTCATGTCCCTCTCGTCCCTCATCTCCCTCTCTTCCCTCATGTCCCTCTCGTCCCTCATGTCCCTCCCTGCCTCTTATCCCTCTCTTCCCTCATGTCCCTCATGTCCCTCTCTTCCCTCATGTCCCTCTCTTCCCTCATGTCCCTCTCTTCCCTCATGTCCCTCTCTTCCCTCATGTCCCTCTCGTCCCTCATGTCCCTCTCGTCCCTCATCTCCCTCTCTTCCCTCATGTCCCTCTCGTCCCTCATGTCCCTCTCTTCCCTCATGTCCCTCCCTGCCTCTTATCCCATCTCTATTTATTTATTTATTTCTACCCCCCTTCTCTGTTCTACTCTCTTTCTTTCTCTGTTCTATTTATCTCCAGTTGGGGAGACAGCATCTCACGCAGGCAGACAAACAGCGAGAAAATATATCCATTGGTAAACCACAGGATTGAAGTGAGGGAATGACAGGGATACAGAATGGGAGAGAGAGAGAGAGAGAGAGAGAGAGAGCGAGAGAGAGAGAGAGACAGAGAGAGAGAGAGAGAGAGACAGAGAGACAGAGAGAGAGAGACACAGAGAGACAGAGAGACACAGAAGAGACAGAGAGAAGAGAGAGAGAGAGAGAGAGAGACAGAGACAGAGAGAGAGAGAGAGAGAGAGAGAGAGAGAGAGAGAGACAGAGAGAGAGAGAGAGAGAGACAGAGAGAGAGAGACACAGAGAGACAGAGAGACACAGAGAGACAGAGAGAGAGAGAGAGAGAGAGAGAGAGAGAGAGAGACAGAGACAGAGAGAGAGAGAGAGAGAGAGAGAGAGAGAGAGACAGAGAGAGAGTAAAGCTAATGAGAGAGGATAGTGACAGATCCTGTTTGCTTC
>NW_021823432.1:0-7500 GCF_901001165.1 Salmo trutta
CTGTCTCTCTCTCTCTCTCTCTCTCTCGCTCTCTGTCTCTCTCTCCTCCTGTCTAGGCTTGCTCTGTGTATCCTGAGGGTGTGTGTGTGCGTGTGTATGTGTGTGTGCATGCGTACGTGCGTTCTTGCAAAAGTGACCTATGTGTGAATCCCTTTTTTTGCCTGTGACACATAAAAAGTCATACCACATTTTGTGATAAAGGGAAACTTTTAAAGCAGTGTATAGAATGATGTGTTTCTATCCATTTGGTTCAAACCAATTGACTGGTACATAAATAAAGGGTTTGATCAATAGGTTATTATAATGGGACTCTGACTGGTTTGGTCTGGATACAAGAGATTTGGTCTAGAGACAAGAGATTTGGTTTGGATACAAGAGGTTTGGTCTGGATACAAGAGGTTTGGTCTGGATACAAGAGGTTTGGTCTGGATACAAGAGGTTTGGTCTGGATACAAGAGGTTTGGTCTAGAGACAAGAGATTTGGTCTGGATACAAGAGGTTTGGTCTGGAAACAAGAGGTTTGGTCTGGATACAAGAGGTTTGGTCTGGATACAAGAGGTTTGGTCTGGATACAAGAGGTTTGGTCTGGATACATGAGGTTTGGTCTGGATACAAAAGGTTTGGTCTAGAGACAAGAGGTTTGGTCTGGATACAAAAGCTTTGGTCTAGAGACAAGAGGTTTGGTCTGGATGCAAGAGGTTTGGTCTGGATACAAGAGGTTTGGTCTGGATACAAGAGGTTTGGTCTGGATACAAGAGGTTTGGTCTGGATACAAGAGGTTTGGTCTGGATACAAGAGGTTTGGTCTGGATACAAGAGGTTTGGTCTGGATACAAGAGGTTTGGTCTGGATACAAGAGGTTTGGTCTGGATGCAAAAGGTTTGGTCTAGAGGCAAGAGGTTTGGTCTGGATACGAGAGGTTTGGTCTGGATGCAAGAGGTTTGGTCTGGATACAAGAGATTTGGTCTGGATACAAGAGGTTTGGTCTAGATACAAGAGGTTTGGTTTGGATACAAGAAGTTTGGTCTGGATACAAGAGGTTTGGTCTGGATACAAGAGGTTTGGTCTAGAGACAAGAGATTTGGTCTAGAGACAAGAGGTTTGGTTTAGAGACAAGAGGTTTGGTCTAGAAACAAGATGTTTGGTCTGGATATAAGAGGTTTGGTCTAGAGACAAGAGGTTTGGTCTGGATACAAAAGGTTTGGTCTAGAGACGAGGTTTGTTCTAGATACAAGAGGTTTGGTCTGGACACAAGAGGTTTGGTCGAGAGACAAGAGGTTTGTTCTAGATACAAGAGCTTTGGTCTAGAGAGAAGAGGTTTGGTCTGGATACAAGATGTTTGGTTGAGAGACGAGGTTTGGTCTGGATACAAGAGGTTTGGTATGGATACAAGAGGTTTGGTCTGGATACAAGAGATTTGGTATGGATACAAGAGGTTTGGTCTGGATACAAGACGTTTGGTCTGGAAACAAGACGTTTGGTCTGGAAACAAGACGTTTGGTCTGGAAACAAGACGTTTGGTCTGGGTACAAGAGGTTTGGTCTGGGTACAAGAGGTTTGGTCTGGGTACAAGAGGTTTGGTCTGGTGACAAGAGGTTTGGTCTGGAAACAAGACGTTTGGTCTGAAAACAAGAGGTTTGATCTGGATACAATAGGTTTGGTCTGGATACAAGAGGTTTGATCTGGAAACAAGAGGTTTGGTCTGGAAACAAGACGTTTGGTCTGGAAACAAGAGGTTTGGTCTGGAAACAAGAGGTTTGGTCTGGAAACAAGACGTTTGGTCTGGAAACAAGAGGTTGGTCTGATACAAGAGGTTTGGTCTGGAAACAAGCGGTTTGGTCTGGTGACAAGAGGTTTGATCTGGATGCAAGAGGTTTGGTCTGGAAACAAGCGGTTTGGTCTGGTGACAAGAGGTTTGATCTGGATACAAGAGGTTTGGTCTGGAAACAAGAGGTTTGGTCTGGATACAAGAGGTTTGGTCTTGATACAAAAGGTTTGGACTAGATACAAAAGGTTTGGTCTGGTGACAAGAGGTTTAATCTGGATACAAGAGGTTTGGTCTAGAAGCTTTTATATTTTTCAAAGTTGCCTCCTATATGTTCAAGGACCAATCACATTAGTAATACACAGCAAGACATGATGTGATTGGTAGAGGAGTTACAACTAATTTCACAAATCACATAATATTGTTTTCGTATTCCCATTGCGATTGGTCTCTGAGAAACATATATAAAACCCTCATATTCTTAATCTGTAAACCCAATGAAGGCTAAAGCACATTGTCCAAATAGAGGTGCCTTTAACAGGTGGGGTGAAATGATACAATGTATGGATTTTGCTTGAAATGCTGACCACTCAAATCAAATCAAATCTAATTGTATTTGTCACATGCGCCCCGAAAACAACTGTGTAGACCTTATCGTGAAATGTTTACTTACTAGCCCTTAACCAACAATGCAGTTTTAAGAAAATAGAGTTAGGAAAATATTTACTAAATGAACAAAAGTCTAAAATTATTATTATTATTGTAAAAACCAACGGGGGGTGTCAACGTAAATTGTCTGGGTGACCATTTGATTAGCTGTTCAGCAGTCTTATGGCTTGGGTGTAAAAGCTGTTAAGGAGCCTTTTTGGACCTAGACTTGCTGCTCCGGTACAACTTGCCGTGCTGTAGCAGAGAGAACAGTCTGTGACTGGAGTCTTTGACAATTTTTGGGACCTTCCTCTGACACTGCCTGGAAGCTTGGCCCCAGTGATGTACTGGGCTGTACACACCACCCTCTGCAGTGCCTTGCGGTCTGATGCCTAGCAGTTGCCATACCATGCGGTGATGCAACTGGTCAGGATGCTCTCGATGGTGCAGCTGTAGAAACTTTTGAGGATCTGGAGACCAATGTCTTTTCGATCTCCTTAGGGGGAAAAGGCGTTGTCGAGCCCTCTTCACGACTGTCTTGGTGTGTTTGGACCATGATTGTTTGTTGGTGATGTGGACACCAAGGAACTTGAAACTCTGCTTGGCCATGCAGTCATGGGTGAACAGGGATTACAGAAGGGGACAAAGTAGGTAGCCCTGAGGGGCCACCGTATTGAAGGTCAGCATGGCAGATGTGTTATTGCCTAGCCTTATCACCTGGGGGTGGCCCGTCAGGAAGTCCAGGATCCAGTTGCAGAGGGAGGTGTTTAGTCCCAGGGCCCTTAGCTTAGTGATGAGCTTTGAGTGCACTATGGTGTTGAACGCTGAGCTGTAGTCAATGAGTAGCATTCTCACGTAGGTAATCAGATCGGCTACGGAGAGCGTGATTACACAGTCGTCTGGAACAGCTGATGCTCTCATGCATGCTTCAGTTTTGCTTGCCTCGAAGCGAGTATAGAAGTAGTTTAGCGCGTCTGGTAGGCTCACGTCACTGGGCAGCTCTCGGCTGTGCTTCCCTTTGTAGTCCGTAATAGTTTGCAAGCCCTGCCACATCCGACGAGCATCGGAGCCGGTGTAGTACGATTCAATCTTAGTCCTGTATTGACTGTTTGATGGTTCATTGGAGGGCATAAGAAGATGTCTTATAAGCATCCGGGTTAGAGCGCCGCTCCTTGAAAACGGCAGCTCTACCCTTTAGCTCAAATATTGCCTGTAATCCATAGCTTCTGGTTGGGGTACGTACGGTCACTGTGGGGAGGACGTCATCAATGCACTTATTGATGAAGTCGGTGACTGATGTAGTGTACTCATCAATGCCATCGGAAGAATCCCGGAACATATTCCAGTCTGTGCTAGCAAAACAGTCCTGTAGCTTAGCATCTGTATCATCTGACCACTTCCGTATTGAGCGAGTCACTGGAACTTCCTGCTTTACATTTACATTTTATTTAAGTCATTTAGCAGACGCTCTTATCCAGAGCGACTTACAAATTGGTGCATTCACCTTATGATATCCAGTGGAACAACCACTTTACAATAGTGCATCTAAATCTTTTAAGGGGGGGGGGGTTAGAAGGATTACTTTATCCTATCCCAGGTATTCCTTAAAGAGGTGGGGTTTCAGGTGTCTCCGGAAGGTGGTGATTGACTCCGCTGTCCTGGCGTCGTGAGGGAGCTTGTTCCACCATTGGGGGGCCAGAGCAGCAAACAGTTTTGACTGGGCTGAGCGGGAACTGTGCTTCCTCAGAGGTAGGGAGGCGAGCAGGCCAGAGGTGGATGAACGCAGTGCCCTTGTTTGGGTGTAGGGCCTGATCAGAGCCTGAAGGTACGGAGGTGCCGTTCCCCTCACAGCTCCGTAGGCAAGCACCATGGTCTTGTAGCGGATGCGAGCTTCAACTGGAAGCCAGTGGAGAGAGCGGAGGAGCGGGGTGACGTGAGAGAACTTGGGAAGGTTGAACACCAGACGGGCTGCGGCGTTCTGGATGAGTTGTAGGGGTTTAATGGCACAGGCAGGGAGCCCAGCCAACAGCGAGTTGCAGTAATCCAGACGGGAGATGACAAGTGCCTGGATCAGGACCTGCGCCGCTTCCTGTGTGAGGCAGGGTCGTACTCTGCGAATGTTGTAGAGCATGAACCTACAGGATCGGGTCACCGCCTTGATGTTAGTGGAGAACGACAGGGTGTTGTCCAGGGTCACGCCAAGGTTCTTAGCACTCTGGGAGGAGGACACAAGGGAGTTGTCAACCGTGATGGCGAGATCATGGAACGGGCAGTCCTTCCCCGGGAGGAAGAGCAGCTCCGTCTTGCCGAGGTTCAGCTTGAGGTGGTGATCCGTCATCCACACTGATATGTCTGCCAGACATGCAGAGATGCGATTCGCCACCTGGTTATCAGAAGGGGGAAAGGAGAAGATTAATTGTGTGTCGTCTGCATAGCAATGATAGGAGAGACCATGTGAGGATTTGACAGAGCCAAGTGACTTGGTGTATAGTGAGAATAGGAGAGGGCCTAGAACAGAGCCCTGGGGGACACCAGTGGTGAGAGCACGTGGTGCGGAGACAGATTCTCGCCATGCCACCTGGTAGGAGCGACCTGTCAGGTAGGACACAATCCAAGCGTGGGCCGCGCCGGAGATGCCCAGCTCGGAGAGGGTGGAGAGGAGGATCTGATGGTTCACAGTATCAAAGGCAGCAGATAGGTCTAGAAGGATGAGAGCAGAGGAGAAAGAGTTTACTTTAGCAGTGCGGAGAGCCTCCGTGACACAGAGAAGAGCAGTCTCAGTTGAATGCCCAGTCTTGAAACCTGACTGATTAGGATCAAGAAGGTCATTCTGACAGAGATAGCAGGAGAGCTGGCCAAGGACGGCACGTTCAAGAGTTTTGGAGAGAAAAGAATGAAGGGATACTGGTCTGTAGTTGTTGACATCGGAGGGATCGAGTGTAGGTTTTTTCAGAAGGGGTGCACCTCTCGCTCTCTTGAAGACGGAAGGGACGTAGCCAGCGGTCAAGGATGAGTTGATGAGCGAGGTGAGGTAGGGGAGAAGGTCTCCGGAAATGGTCTGGAGAAGAGAGTTTTTGCTTGTAAGTAGGAATCAGGAGGATAGAGTTATGGTCAGATTTGCCAAATGGAGGGCAAAGGAGAGCTTTGCATGCCTCTCTGTGTGTAGAGTAAAGGTGGTCTAGAGTGGTCTGGTTGCACATTTAGCATGCTGGTAGAAATTAGGTAAAATGGATTTAAGTTTCCCTGCAAAAAAGTTGCTGGCCACTAGGGGCGCCGCTTCTGGATGAGCATTTACTTGTTTGCTTATGGCCTTATTAAACAGTTCATTGAGTGCCGTCTTAGTGCCAGCATCGGTTTGTGGTGGTAAATACACAGCTACGAAAAATATAGATGAGAACCCTCTTGGTAAATACTGTGGTCTACAGATATAGTCTAACTCAGGCGAGCAAAACTTTGAGACTTCCTTAATATTAGATTTCGTGCACCAGCTGTTATTGACAAATAGACACAGAACACCACCCCTTGTCTTACCGGAGGCAGCTGTTCTATCTTGGCGATAGTCGTCAGAAAACCAGCTGTATGTTATCCATGTCGTCATTCATCCATGTCATCGTTCAGCCATGACTCGGTGAAAGATAAGATATTACAGTTTTTAATGTTCCATTGGTAGGATAGTTGTAATCGGAGCTCATCCATTTTGTTATCCAATGATTGCACGTTGGCTAATAATGACTGATGTTAGAGGGGGATTACTCACTCGCCGTCGGATCCTTAGGTACCCCGACCTACGTCCCCGATATCGCCGTCTCTTCTTCAAGCAAATGACGGGTGTTTTGGGCCTGGTCGGGAGTCTGAGGTAAATCCGACTCGTTAAAGACAACCCTAACCTATAATACATAAATCTCTATGTACTTTATGTTGTGACACTAAGGCAATGTTTTCTTCTTTTTTATATTAATTTTATTTACCCAGCCACCACCCTAATCCTCTTTGCAGGACACATATATTTTTGTGTTTTTTTAACATGTTTTCAGCTACATACAGTACTTTTATATACAGCATATAACAGTAATACATAAACTCTTTAATCCCTCTCAGACCATCCCACCTATCACCATAGACCACCCTTGTTTGGTTTCCGATATACATATATTTTGAACGTTTCTATTCATATAGTATCCACAGATTCTGAGCTAAAGATGAAAACCTTTCCTAAACGTATTATTATATTATTGATTGATTTACTTTGGCTTTTCCAAAATAGACCAATGTTTAATTGTCAATTAGGATTCCAAGCAAAGTTTACAAAAGCAGCAGTCTTTTAATTTTTTGTTATTTTACCTTTATTTTACCAGGCAGGTCAATTAAGAGGAAATTCCTATTGATAATGACAAGCTTCACGTGTTGCCTACGCTACTGTTTTCCTTTGAATTTTAGGTCCTTTTTATTAACTTGCATTAGCCTAATGCTCTACATAGGTTACTGGGGAGAATTCAGCAGTGATGTAGCGACTGCTGGGACTAACAGCCAGAACAGGATTTGAACCAGCAACTCAGCCTTTACAAAGGGCACAATCACCTGTTCTAATAAAGTCCAGACCTCCCCATATAGTAACTGGTTGGCTAGGGACACAGGTTTTTGGTTGAAGAATGCCAGGTGACTCAACGTATATGCTAGCTTCTGATTCAAAAGTTATTGGACATTAAAATATGACACAATTAGCATGTATCACCAATTTGCACAATTTGGGGATTAGTCTAATTACGTTTGTATCTAACTCAGTAAAATATAAATTATAACATTTTCAATGCTTTGTAAGTTATGTGAATGTTAAGCATATAAATATGTTGATTTGTTTCAACAAGTTGATTAGCCCAATAAATTGACTTAAGGAGCATTACTCCATATACAGTAAATATACTAACTAAAAACATACACAACCAGTTAAAAGTTTGGAAACACCTACTCATTCCAGGGTTTTTCTTTATTTTTACTATTTTCTACCTTGTAGAATAATAGTGAAGACATCAACACTATGAAATAACACATATGGAATCATGTAGTAACCAAAAAAGTGTTCAACAAATC
>NW_021823432.1:12500-42526 GCF_901001165.1 Salmo trutta
GTTTCAGCCATACGTAGACAGTGGGTTATTAACACCCTAGAGGGGGTTTCAGCCATACGTAGACAGTGGGTTATTAACACCCTAGAGAGGGGTTTCAGTCATACGTAGACAGTGGGTTATTAACACCCTAGAGGGGGTTTCAGCCATACGTAGACAGTGGGTTATTAACACCCTAGAGGGGGTTTCAGCCATACGTAGACAGTGGGTTATTAACACCATAGAGGGGGTTTCAGCCATACGTAGACAGTGGGTTATTAACACCCTAGAGGGGGTTTCAGCCATACGTAGACAGTGGGTTATTAACACCCTAGAGGGGGTTTCAGCCATACGTAGACAGTGGGTTATTAACACCCTAGAGGGGGTTTCAGCCATACGTAGACAGTGGGTTATTAACACCCTAGAGGGGGTTTCAGCCATACGTAGACAGTGGGTTATTAACACCCTAGAGGGGGTTTCAGCCATACGTAGACAGTGGGTTATTAACACCCTAGAGGGGGTTTCAGCCATACGTAGACAGTGGGTTATTAACACCCTAGAGGGGGTTTCAGCCATACGTTAGGAATACAGGTCTTTCTTGTAAAATAGATTTCATCTCAATGACCTGTCTAAATAAAGGATACATTTGTAAAACATCATACTGGTATTTCAGTTATATATCAACATCATTGACAGCATGTGTATTATTATTTATTGGGTCGTTGAAACAAGTAAGAGTAAGAATATGGCCGTAGATTCAGGTGAATGTTACTTGTTTAACAATGAACTAGAACACATCTGTCATGGACTAGATGTTTCAGTTCTGGTGTTCTACAGTGTTCTGTTATTAATTAGATGTTTCAGTTCTGGTGTTCTACAGTGTTCTGCTATTAATTAGATGTTTCAGTTCTGGTGTTCTGCAGTGTTCTGTTATTAATTAGATGTTTCAGTTCTGGTGTTCTACAGTGTTCTGTTATTAATTGGATGTTTCAGTTCTGGTGTTCTACAGTGTTCTGTTATTAATTAGATGTTTCAGTTCTGGTGTTCTACAGTGTTCTGTTATTAATTAGATGTTTCAGTTCTGGTGTTCTACAGTGTTCTGTTATTAATTAGATGTTTCAGTTCTGGTGTTCTGCAGTGTTCTGTTATTAATTAGATGTTTCAGTTCTGGTGTTCTACAGTGTTCTGTTATTAATTAGATGTTTCAGTTCTGGTGTTCTACAGTGTTCTGTTATTAATTAGATGTTTCAGTTCTGGTGTTCTACAGTGTTCTGTTATTAATTAGATGTTTCAGTTCTGGTGTTCTACAGTGTTCTGTTATTAATTAGATGTTTCAGTTCTGGTGTTCTACAGTGTTCTGTTATTAATTAGATGTTTCAGTTCTGGTGTTCTACAGTGTTCTGTTATTAATTAGATGTTTCAGTTCTGGTGTTCTACAGTGTTCTGTTATTAATTAGATGTTTCAGTTCTGGTGTTCTACAGTGTTCTGTTATTAATTAGATGTTTCAGTTCTGGTGTTCTACAATGTTCTGTTATTAATTAGATGTTTCAGTTCTGGTGTTCTACAGTGTTCTGTAATTAATTAGATGTTTCAGTTCTGGTGTTCTGTTATTAATCAGATGTTTCAGTTGTGGTGTTCTACAGTGTTCTGTTATTAATTAGATGTTTCAGTTCTGGTGTTCTGCAGTGTTCTGATATTAATTAGATGTTTCAGTTCTGGTGTTCTACAGTGTTCTGTTATTAATTAGATGTTTCAGTTCTGGTGTTCTGCAGTGTTCTGTTATTAATTAGATGTTTCAGTTCTGGTGTTCTGTTATTAATCAGATGTTTCAGTTCTGGTGTTCTACAGTGTTCTGTTATTAATTAGATGTTTCAGTTCTGGTGTTCTACAGTGTTCTGTTATTAATTAGATGTTTCAGTTCTGGTGCTCTGCAGTGTTCTGTTATTAATTAGATGTTTCAGTTCTGGTGTTCTACAGTGTTCTGTTATTAATTAGATGTTTCAGTTCTGGTGTTCTGTTATTAATCAGATGTTTCAGTTATGGTGTTCTACAGTGTTCTGTTATTAATTAGATGTTTCAGTTCTGGTGTTCTACAGTGTTCTGTTATTAATTAGATGTTTCAGTTCTGGTGTTCTGCAGTGTTCTGTTATTAATTAGATGTTTCAGTTCTGGTGTTCTACAGTGTTCTGTTATTAATAGGTTGTTTCAGTTCTGGTGTTCTACAGTGTTCTGTTATTAATTAGATGTTTCAGTTCTGGTGTTCTACAGTGTTCTGTTATTAATTAGATGTTTCAGTTCTGGTGTTCTACAGTGTTCTGTTATTAATTAGATGTTTCAGTTCTGGTGTTCTGCAGTGTTCTGTTATTAATTAGATGTTTCAGTTCATGTGTTCTACAGTGTTCTGTTATTAATTAGATGTTTCAGTTCTGGTGTTCTACAGTGTTCTGTTATTAATTAGATGTTTCAGTTCTGGTGTTCTACAGTGTTCTGTTATTAATTAGATGTTTCAGTTCTGGTGTTCTACAGTGTTCTGTTATTAATTAGATGTTTCAGTTCTGGTGTTCTACAGTGTTCTGTTATTAATTAGATGTTTCAGTTCTGGTGTTCTACAGTGTTCTGTTATTAATTAGATGTTTCAGTTCTGGTGTTCTACAGTGTTCTGTTATTAATTAGATGTTTCAGTTCTGGTGTTCTACAATGTTCTGTTATTAATTAGATGTTTCAGTTCTGGTGTTCTACAGTGTTCTGTTATTAATTAGATGTATCAGTTCTGGTGTTCTGTTATTAATCAGATGTTTCAGTTCTGGTGTTCTACAGTGTTCTGTTATTAATTAGATGTTTCAGTTCTGGTGTTCTGCAGTGTTCTGTTATTAATTAGATGTTTCAGTTCTGGTGTTCTACAGTGTTCTGTTATTAATTAGATGTTTCAGTTCTGGTGTTCTGCAGTGTTCTGTTATTAATTAGATGTTTCACTTCTGGTGTTCTGTTATTAATCAGATGTTTCAGTTCTGGTGTTCTACAGTGTTCTGTTATTAATTAGATGTTTCAGTTCTGGTGTTCTACAGTGTTCTGTTATTAATTAGATGTTTCAGTTCTGGTGTTCTGCAGTGTTCTGTTATTAATTAGATGTTTCAGTTCTGGTGTTCTACAGTGTTCTGTTATTAATTAGATGTTTCAGTTCTGGTGTTCTACAGTGTTCTGTTATTAGTTAGATGTTTCAGTTCTGGTGTTCTACAGTGTTCTGTTATTAATTAGATGTTTCAGTTCTGGTGTTCTGCAGTGTTCTGTTATTAATTAGATGTTTCAGTTCTGGTGTTCTGCAGTGTTCTGTTATTAATTAGATGTTTCAGTTCTGGTGTTCTACAGTGTTCTGTTATTAATTAGATGTTTCAGTTCTGGTGTTCTACAGTGTTCTGTTATTAATTAGATGTTTCAGTTCTGGTGTTCTGCAGTGTTCTGTTATTAATTAGATGTTTCAGTTCTGGTGTTCTGCAGTGTTCTGTTATTAATTAGATGTTTCTGTTCTGGTGTTCTACAGTGTTCTGTTATTAATTAGATGTTTCAGTTCTGGTGTTCTACAGTGTTCTGTTATTAATTAGATGTTTCAGTTCTGGTGTTCTGCAGTGTTCTGTTATTAATTAGATGTTTCAGTTCTGGTGTTCTACAGTGTTCTGTTATTAATTAGATGTTTCAGTTCTGGTGTTCTACAGTGTTCTGTTATTAATTAGATGTTTCACTTCTGGTGTTCTGCAGTGTTCTGTTATTAATTAGATGTTTCAGTTCTGGTGTTCTACAGTGTTCTGTTATTAATTAGATGTTTCAGTTCTGGTGTTCTACAGTGTTCTGTTATTAATCAGATGTTTCAGTTCTGGTGTTCTGCAGTGTTCTGTTATTAATTAGATGTTTCAGTTCTGGTGTTCTACAGTGTTCTGTTATTAATTAGATGTTTCAGTTCTTGTGTTCTACAGTGTTCTGTTATTAATCAGATGTTTCAGTTCAGGTGTTCTACAGTGTTCTGTTATTAATTAGATGTTTCAGTTCTGGTGTTCTACAGTGTTCTGTTATTAATCAGATGTTTCAGTTCTGGTGTTCTACAGTGTTCTGTTATTAATCCAATGTTTTTGTTTTATGAATTTTATTTATTTTCTCCAACATATTAGAAGAATAGATATTCTTTGACTGCATAAAGTAAACTATACAGTTGAAGTCGGAAGTTTACATACACCTTAGCCAAATACATTTAAACTCAGTTTTTCACAATTCCTGACATTTAATCCTAGTAAACATTCCCTGTCTTAGGTCAGTTAGGATCACCACTTTATTTTAAGAATGTGAAATGTCAGAATAATAGTAGAAAGATTGATTAATTTCAGCTTTTATTTCCTCCATCACATTCCCAGTGGGTCAGAAGTTTACATACACTCAATTAGTATTTGGTAGCATTGCCTTTAAATTGTTGAACTTGGGTCAAACGTTTCGGGTAGCCTTCCACAAGCTTCCCACAATAAGTTGGGTGAATTTTGGCGCATTCCTCCTGACAGAGCTGGTGTAACTGAGGCAGGTTTGTAGGCCTCCTTGCTCGCAAACGCTTTTTCAGTTCTGCCCACAAATGTTCTATAAGGTTGAGGTCAGGGCTTTGTGACGGCCTCTCCAATACCTTGACTTCGTTGTCCTTAACTGCCACAACTTTGGATGTATGCTTGGGGTCATTGTCCATTTTGAAGACCCATTTGCGACCAAGCTTAAACTTCCTGACTGATATCTTGTGATGTTGCTTCCAAATATCCACATAATTTTCCTACCTCATGATGCCATCTATTTTGTGAAGTGCACCAGTTCCTCCTGCAGCAAAGCAACCCCAGAACATGATGCTGCCACCCCAGTGCTTCACGGTTGGGATAGTGTTCTTCGGCTTGCAAGCCTCCCTCTTTTTCCTCCAAACGAAACGATGGTCATTAAGGCCAAAGAGTTTTATTTTTGTTTCATTAGACCAGAGGACATTTCTCCAAAAAGTACGGTCTTTGTCCCCATGTGCAGTTGCAAATTATGGCGGTTTTGGAGCAGTAGCTTCTTCCTTGCTGAGCGGCCTTTCAGATGATGTCCATATAGGACTCATTTTACTGTGGATATAGATATATTTGCACCTGTTTCCTCCAGCATCTTCACAAGGTCCTTTGCTGTTGTTCTGGGATTGATTTGCACTTTTCGCACCAAAGTACGTTCGTCTCTAGGAGAACACGTCTCCTTCCTGAGCGGTATGATGGCTGCGTGGTCCCATGGTGTTTATACTTGCGTACTATTGTTTGCACAGATGAACGTGGTACCATCAGGCATTTGGATATTGCTCCCAAGGATGAACCAGACTTGTGGAGGTCTACAATTGTTTTCTGAGGTCTTGGCTGATTTCTTTTGATTTTCCCATGACGTCAAGCAAAGAGGCACTGAGTTTGAAGGTAGGCCTTGAAATACATCCACAGGTACACCTCCAATTGACTCAAATGTTGTCAATTAGCCTATCAGAAGGTTCTAAAGCCATTACATAATTTTCTGGAATTTTCCAAGCTGTTTAAAGGCACAGTCATCTTAGTGTATGTAAACTTCTGACCCACTGGAATTGTGATACAGTGAATTATAAGTGAAATAATCTGTCTGTAAACAATTGTTGGAAAAATTACTTGTGTCATGCACAAAGTAGAGGTCCTAACCGACTTTCCAAAACTATTGTTTGTTAACAAGAAATATGTGGAGTGGTTGAAAAATGAGTTTTAATGACTCCAACCTAAGTGTATGTAAACTTCCGACTTCAACTGTATAAGTATGTTGACACCCCTTCAAATTAGTGGATTCGGCTATTTCAGCCACACCCGTTGCTGACGGGTATAGAAAATCGAGCACACAGCCATGGAATCTCCATAAACAAACATTGGCAGTGGAATGGCCTTACTGAAAAGCTCAGTGACTTTAAACATGGCACCGTCATAGGATGCCACCTTTCCAACAAGACAGTTTGTCAAATTTCTGCCCTGCTAGAGCTTCCCGGTCAACTGTAAGGGCTGTTACTATGAAGTGGAAACATCTAGGAGCAACAACGGCTCAGCTGAGAAGTGGTAGGCTACACAAGCTCACAGAACAGGAAGAGTGCTGAAGTGTGTGGTGTGTAAAAGTTGTCTGTCCTCGGTTGCAACACTCATTCCTGAGTTCCAAACTGCCTCTGGAAACAAGGTCAGCACAAGAATTGTTCATCGAGAGCTTCATGAAATGGGTTCCCATGGCCGAGCAGCTGCACACAAGCCTAAGATCACCATGTGCAATGCCAAGCGTCGGCTGGAGTGGTGTAAATCAAGCTGCCATTGGACTCAGGAGCAGTGGAACCGCAGTGTCTGGAGTGATAAATCACGCTTCACCATCTGGCAGTTTGATGGACGAATCTGGGTTTGGCGGATGCCAGGAGAACACTACCTGCCCCAGTGTAAAGTTTGGTGGAGGAGGAATAATGGTCTGTGGCAGTTTTTCATGGTCCGGCCCGTTAGTTCCAGCGAAGGGAAATCTTAGCACTACAGCATACAATGGCATTCTAGACGATTCTGTGCTTCCAACTTTGTGGCAACAGTTTGGGGAAGGCCCTTTCCAGTTTCAGCTTGACTGGGCTGCACAGAGCCCTAACCTCAACCCCATCGAACACCTTTGCAATGAATTGGAACACCGACTGCGAGCCAGGCCTAATCACCCAACATCAGTGCTCAACCTCAGTAATGCTCTTGTGGCTGAATGGAAGCAAGTCCACACATCAATGTTCCAACATCTAGCGGAAAGCCTTCCCAGAAGAGTGGAGGCTGTTGTAGCAGCAAAGGGTGGAACAACTCCGTATTAATGCCCATGATGTTGGAATGAGATGTTTGACAAGCAGGTGTCCACATAATTTTTGGTCATGTATTGTATATATGCGTGTGTGTGTGTGTGTGTGTGATTGTGTGTGTGTGTGTGTGTGTGTGTGTGTGTGTGTGTGTGTGTGTATCACAGGAGGTTGGTGGCACCTTAATTGGGGAGGACGGGCTCGTGGTCATGGCTGGAGCGAAATGAGTGGAATGGTATCAAATACATGGTTTCCATGGTTTCCAGGTGTTTGATGCCATGTGTGTGTGTGTGTGTGTGTGTGTGTGTGTGTGTGTGTGTGTGTGTGTGTGTGTGTGTGTGTGTGTGTGTGTGTGCTTGTGTGTGTGTGCGTGTGTGTGTGATGTGAGCTATTCCGTAAGAGGCTGACTAATGTTTTGGGATAAACAGGGCAATTAGCTTTGAACACACACACACACACACACACACATACACACACACACACACACACACACACACACACACACACACACACACACACACACACAGACAGATACTAAATGACTCTCTTCCCTGTAGCACTCACATCTGTAGAAATGAAATGCTTTGAATGGCTGGTCATGGTTCACATCAACACCATCATCCCAGACACCCTGGACCCACTCCAATTAACATACCGGCCCAACAGATCCACAGATTACGCAATCTTAATCGTACTCTACACTGCCCTTTCCCACTTGGATAAGAAGAACACCTATGTGAGAATGCTGTTTATTGACTAGAGCTCAGCGTTCAACACCATAGTGCCCTCCAAGTAAACTAAGGACCCTGGGACTGAACACCTCTCTCTGTAATTGGATCCTGGACTTCTTATTGACAGCATCTTGACTGGCTACATCACCGCTTGGTTTTGTCACAGAGGGTAGTACGTACTGGGGCCGAGCTCCCTGGCATCCAGGACCTCTATACCAGGTGGGGTCAGAAATAGAAGACTACCGCCACCCAAGTCAGAGATTGTTCTCTCTGCTACCACACGGCAAGCGATACCAAGCGGTACCAAGCGGTACCGATGCACCAAGTCTGGAACCAACAGGACCCTGAACAGCTTCTACCCCCAAGCCATTAGACTGCTGAACAGCTGGGTAAATACTTAACTAAATAGCTACCCGGACTATCTGCATTGACCCTTTATACACAAACTGTTTTGACTGATCACATGCGCTGCTGTTACTGTTTACCATCTGTTACTTTATTCCTAGTTATATCTACATCTCTACCTCAACTACCTCGTTCCCCTGCACATTGACTCAGTACTGATACCCCTTGTATACAGCCAAGTTATCGTTACTCATTGTCTATTTATTATTACTTTTATTATTAAGTGTTTAACTTAATTATGAATTATTTCTATTATTATTTTCTTTCTCTTTGAATTGTTGGGAAGGGCATGTAAGGAAGCATTTCACTGTTAGTCCACACCAACACATGTGACTAATAACGTTTTAATGTATTTTATTTGAAACACACACACACACACACATACACATCTACTGACAGAGTGTGAAAACCTGCCAATCCATGGGAGGCAATTTTAGGAGTCAACAACAAAAATGAGGCAAATAATATTACTAAACACAATTGGCAATCACTTGACTTTATCCGTTCTGACAAGAATGCTTTCATATGCATTGAACTATAATATTTATTGGTCCCTTATCTGCTCAAGCTCCACAGTAATAGTTTGGAAATCAATCCGATATAGTTTCCAATACTGATCTTATTATCTGTTTATACCACAGCATTGTTGACCACTTGTTTATGATTGGACAAGGACAAACAATGATGAACCAAATCCCTGGAGAGATGATACACTTCCCAGATCATAATTGTTAGCGCATTTGTCCATGGGAAAATATCCCATTTAGAAGAATAATTATCTTCTCTTACACATCAATAGTGTCTTGGTTTGTGCAATCAGTCCCGTAATTCATACAAGATGGTGTGTCTGTAGAGCAGTACTCAGGGTTGGTGTGTCTGTAGAGCAGTACTCAGGGTTGGTGTGTCTGTAGAGCAGTACTCAGGGTTGGTGTGTCTGTAGAGCAGTACTCAGGGTTGGTGTGTCTGTAGAGCAGTACTCAGGGTTGGTGTGTCTGTAGAGCAGTACTCAGGGTTGGTGTGTCTGTAGAGCAGTACTCAGGGTTGGTGTGTCTGTAGAGCAGTACTCAGGGTTGGTGTGTCTGTAGAGCAGTACTCAGGGTTGGTGTGTCTGTAGAGCAGTACTCAGGGTTGGTGTGTCTGAATAGTTTCAGTCTATAACATACTTCGGTCTAAAGCCCATTCAGCTCCAATACAGCTTAAATTGAAAAGTTATTTGTTTGTTTCACTTTGTGTTGTCCGCCAAAGTTGTCTTTAATAATTACAGTGTGTTCTACTTTTCTATTTCTGAGGCTGACGCCATAGTGCTTGTAATGGTGTTGTTTGAAATATGCCTGTTGTTTGATGTCTTCTTCCTCTTATTCATCTTCCAAACTCTTTGCCATGTTGTATTGATTTGGCCAGTGTAATGATTAGGCCTAACTTAGATACGGACTACTTCTCTCTATTATCTTGTCACGTAGCTAATTGCTGTCTTGTCTTTTCTCCAGGGTGGTTCTGTATGAGTGTTGTCCTGGCTACATGAAGCTGGAAGGCATGAAAGGATGCCCTGCAGGTAAGTGTCTACCAGGGGCGGACTGGCCATCTGGCATTTCGGGTGAAAGCCAGATGGGCTGGTCCATTTTTTTGTCTTGTGGGCCTGTCTTGAGTTTCTTGCACAACATGATCATTATCAGGCTAATAATGGTGGGCCTCAAGTGGTAAAAAATGGGCTGGTTCGTCAGAAATGCCTGAGACGATTTCTAGTCCCAGTTCGCCCCTGGTGTGTACTCTCATCCTAGCTCCTAACTTTCATCCTCACACTCCATCTGTCACCCTCATCCCCATCACACTCCCACTCCCCACCTCCATCTGTCACCCTCATCCCCGACACACTCCCACTCCCCACCTCTATCTGTCACCCTCATCCCCGACACACTCCCACTCCCCACCTCTATCACCCTCATCCCCGACACACTCCCACTCCCCACCTCCATCTGTCACCCTCATCCCCGACACATTCCCACTCCCCACCTCTATCTGTCTCCCTCATCCCCGACACACTCCCACTTCCCACCTCTATCACCCTCATCCCCATCACACTCCCACTCCCCACCTCTATCTGTCACCCTCATCCCCATCACACTCCCACTCCCCACCTCCATCTGTCACCCTCATCCCCATCACACTCCCACTCCCCACCTCCATCTGTCACCCTCATCCCCATCACACTCCCACTTCCCACCTCTTTCACCCTATCATGCATGCTTCCTCTATAATGCTATAGTAGCTCTACAGCGACTATAATAACTATACAGCAACTACTATAACTTTATCGCGACTATAATAACTCTATAACAACTATATAAAAACTCTATGGCCACTATAATAACTATATAACTCTATAAAAACTCTATAGGCAATATAATAACTCTATAGCCACTATAATAACTAAATAGCCGTTATAACAACTATATAGCCACTATAATACCTATATATCTCTATAAAAACTATATAGCCACTATAAAAACAACATAGCTACTATAATAACTATATAGCCACTATAAAAACTATATAGCCACTATAATAACTATATAGCCACTATAATAACTATATAGCCACTATAAAAACAACATAGCCACTATAAAAACTATATAGCCACTATAAAAACTATATAGCCACTATAATAACTATATAGCCACTATAATAACTATATAGCCACTATAATAACTATATAGCCACTATAATAACTATATAGCCACTATAAAAACTATATAGCCACTATAAAAACAACATAACCACTATAATAACTATATAGCCAATATAAAAACTCTATAGCCACTGTAATGACTATATCGCCACAATAATAACTATATAGCAACAATAATAACTATATAGCAACGATAATTAATATATTACAACTATAATAACTCTAAAGTGACTATAATAACTCTATAACAACTCTGTAATAACTATAACTCTATTATAAATCTATTATAACTCTATGATAACTCTATAATAACTCTAATTCAATTATAACTCTATTATAACTCTAACTCTATAATAACTCTATTATAACTCTAACTCTATTATAACTCTATTAAAACTCTATAATAACTCTATTTAATAACTCTAACTCTATAATAACTATACAACGACTATAATAAATCTATAGTGACTACAATAACTCTATAATAACTCTATAGTAACTCTTTAGTAACTCTAACTCTAATAACTCTATAACTCTATAATAACTCTATCTCTATAATAACTATACAGCGACTATAATAACTCTTTTGAAATTATAGTAGCTCCATAATAACTCTAACCCTATAACAACTATACAACTCTATAGTAACTCTACAGCGACTATAATAATGTTATAGCGACTATAATAACTCTAACTCTATGATAACTCTAACCCTATAACAACTATACAACTCTATAGTAACTCTACAGCGACTATAATAATGTTATAGCAACTATAATAACTCTAACTCTACAATAACTCTACAGATACTGTAATAACTCTATAGCGACTTTAATAACTCTATAATAACTCTATAGTGACTATAATAACTCTAAATTAACTTTATAACTCTATAATAACTATACAGTGAATATAATAACTATATAGCAACTATAACAACTCTATCTCTATAATAACTCTATAGCGACTATAACAACTCTATCTCTATAATAACTCTGTAGCAACTATAACAACTCTAACTCTATAATAACTCTACAGCGACTATAATAACTCTATAGCGACTACAATAACTCTATAACTTTATAATAGCTCTATAGCGACTATAATAACTCTAACTCTATAATAACTCTACAGCGACTATAATAACTCTACAGCTACTATAATAACTCTACTGCAACTATAATAACTCTAACTCTACAATAACTATACAGCGACTATAATAACTCTAACTCTATAATAACTCTAGCTCGATGATAACTCTACAGTGACTATAATAACTCTATAGCGACTATAATAACTCCATAGCGACTACAATAACTCTATAACTTTATAATAGCTCTATAGCGACTATAATAACTCTAACTCTATAATAACTCTAACACTATGATAACTCTACAGCAACTATAATTACTCTACAGCGAATATAATAACTCTATAGCAACTATCATAACTGTAACTCTATAATAACTCTATAGTGACTATTATAACTCTAACTCTATTATAACTCTATTATAACTCTAACTCTATTATAACTCTATTATAACTCTATGATAACTCTATAATAACTAACTCTATTATAACTCTATTACAACTCTATTAAAACTCTATAATAACTCTATAATTACTGTATAACTCTATAATAACTCTATTATAACTCTATAATAAGTCTAACTATATTATAACTCTATTATAACTCTATAATAACTTTACTATAACTCTAACTCTATTATAACTCTATTATAACTCTAACTCTATTATAACTCTATAATAACTCAAACTATAATAACTCTACCTCTATAATAACTCTATAATAACTCTATAACTCTATGATAACTCTATAACTCTATAATAACTATTTAACTCTATGATAACTCTATAACTCTATAATAACTCTATAACTCTATAATAACTCTAACTCTATGATAACTATAACTCTATAATAACTCTATAATTACTCTAACTATAGTAACTCTAACTATATGATAACTCTAACTCTATGATAACTCTATAACTCTATAATAACTCTATAACTCTATAATAACTCTATAATAACTCTAACTGTAATAACTCTACCTCTATGATAACTATAACTCTATAATAACTCTATAATAACTCTAACTATAATAACTCTAACTATATGATAACTCTAACTCTATGATAACTCGATAACTCTATAATAACTCTATAACTCTATAATAACTCTATAATAACTCTAACTGTAATAACTCTACCTCCATGATAACTATAACTCTATAATAACACTATAACGCTATGCTAACTCTATAACTCTATAATAACTCTATAATAACTCAAACTATAATAACTCTACCTCTATAATAACTCTATAATAACACTATAACTCTATGCTAACTCTATAACTCTATAATAACTCTAACTCTATAATAACTCTATAACTCTATGATAACTCTATACCTCTATAATAACTCTATAATAACTCAAACTATAATAACTCTACCTCTATAATAACTCTATAATAACTCTATAACTCTATGATAACTCTATAACTCTATAATAACTCTATAGTGACTATTATAACTCTAACTCTATAATAACTCTATAATAACTCTATAACTCTATAATAACTCAACAGTAACTATAATAACTCTATAGCAACTATAATAGTATTGGCCTGAGGGCACACAGTGTGTTGTGAAATCTATGAATGTATTGTAATGTTTTTAAAATTGTATAAAAACTGCCTTAATTTCGCTGGACCCCAGAAAGCAGCAGCTAATGGGGATCCATAATAAATACAAATACAAATACAGTAAGTCATTCTTACCTAGAACCATTGTAATATTATCTTCCCTCTGCTCTACCATTTAACAAATAAATCAAAAGATTGATAGACAATATTGTTGACCGTGACTGCCATCCACAGTGGCTCATAAATATATGGCACCTTGCACCTGGTGAAGGTGAGGATGTCCCAGGACTTCAAAAACATAGTAGCCTAAGCAGTATCTTCTGTCTACCCTCTCTCCCCTACAGTGGCTCCTATAGACCATGTGTACGGCACATTGGGCCTGGTGAAGGCTAGTACCACCCAGGAGTATTCTGACCTCTCTAAACTGAGGGAGGAGATCGAAGGGAAGGGATCATTCACCATGTTCACCCCTAGCAACGAAGCCTGGGACCTGCTGGACCCTGTAAGTAGAAGTAACTGAAGTCAGTCACTCAATCAGTCAGTCAGTAGTTTGTAATTTGCTAATTTTTTTTTTTAGTTAGTTTGTTCATTCGTTGGTTAATTAGTATATTTCAGATGAAGCTGCTTAGACAGTTATAGCTCTGCTGGTCTCGCTCTCTTGCGCTAACTCTCTCCTGTTCCTCCTATCTCCAGGAGGTGCGTAGTGCCTTGGTGAGCAATGTGAACGTCGAGCTGTACAACGCCCTGCACTACCACATGGTCAACCGACGCATGCTAACGAAAGATCTGAAGAACGACATGTATATCACCTCCATGTACAACAACATGGGACTCTACATCAATCACTACTCCAATGGGGTACGTAGTAAACCCTTAACTTAAATTCATTCAAAATCAAGTCAAATCAAATGTTATTTGTCACATGTTTCGTAAACAACAGGTGTAGACTAACAGTGAAATGATTACTTACGGGTCCTTCCCAACAATGTAGAGAGAAAGAAAATAGAGAAATAATAGAAAAGTTAAACACTGATACACGGGATTACCAGTACTGAGTCAATATGCAGGGGAACGAGGTAGTTGAGGTAGATATGTACACTGTAAAAATGTCTTGTTGTTTTTAACCCCCTAAAACCCTGACTACATTGCTCGCGTCGTGTGCGGGAGCATTGCAAAATAAATGTAGGAATCTATGTTATTCAATTATTGCACCCACACTGCTCGTGCGCGTCAATGAGTGTCTGCGTTGTCAAGGGCAAAATAGAAGTCAGTTCTATTTCTGACGCAGATCGCGCTGCAAGTCCTGCCTCTCCCATCTCCTCATTGGTTTATAGAAGCAGGTACCCACGTGCCATCTCCTCATTGGTTATACCCACGTGGGTGATTGAAAGACGAATTGTTGCCGGTTGTCGAGGTAATACTATGAAAGTTTAGATGCCAATCACCAAATAAATTAAACAATGAAAAAGCCTGGAAGGAGGAGAGATGACTAGAAACGATTCGGTTGACCGTTTTATGTGTGGATTAATTGTCGGAGTAGAGGACCTTGTGAATTTCAGGTAAAATAACAACTCAATGTTTATATCCCAGGACAAATTAGCTAGCAACAGCAAGCTAGCTAAATAGGACAAATTAGCTAGTAAGTGCAAGCTAACTAGCTAAATTGCCATACATGTTTAATGCTTTTCGACCTGTCCCCAAATTAATGTCATTGGTTCAGAGTTTGTTTTGATATTTGCGTGTCGTGATCGCGTTTGGTGTAGGGGGACAAAATATATTTATGCATGATTGCGCACAATGGCGCACGCGAACAGCCGGTTTTGGGATCCGTGTAAGGTCGATGAAATCGAATTCGCATAATAAAAAAATCCCCATAAAAATCTGTCAGTTTAATGTAACTTACTGATAGCCAGTCACCTGTATGAAAAAAAGGTACCATAAATAAAAAGTGCAGTATGTTACCGTAAAATATTTTACGGTAAGAAATACTTGTACTTACATTTTTGGTACCGTTTTTTTATGGCAATTTACAGGTAACTGAACTGCTAAAAATGCCCTGTAATTTTACAGTACACTATAGGCTACTGGTTGGCGTGAAAATACGGTTTACCTGTAAAATATTCATTTTAATAAGGGTGTCATTCTGACTGTTGTAAATCACACATCTCAATATACTGCGCTAACATACCTAGGATATTACATCAAAATTACAACATATTACATTGGAATCATAACACACATCATCAATACAGGCACATACAGTATCATAGCATCATAATTCATATTTTTATGCGTGGTTATTGTTATTTTTTTTTGAGAAACAAAATGTTCTTCGCTGCATCTCTACTAAAATCCACGTAAAAGATTGAAAGGAATGTGAGTCTTATTCAGTACTTATTGACTGGTTCAGTCAGTGTGCCCCCTCTGCAAAATACCGCTGGCAGATCTTTTTTATAAATAATTACGATAAAACATGGGCTTAAAAATTACGTTTAGTAATTCATTTGACATCTGATTTTTTTATTAAACAGAACAAATCTGAGGGGGCACATTCCCTATATGCATGACGCCTCTGTATGTAGTTAACCCCTAGCTAGCTCTTATCACTAGACTCTTGGCCTAGTTGTATTTATTCTGTCAACCCCTACCTAGCCCTAAATCACAGGCATGTTTATTTTACCTCACATCAATCACTTTATATCATTGTTATTTTCAGAGGATGAATGATTCAATCAATCATCCCAATTAACCAATCACCTCAATTCCTCTGCAGATCGTCACAGTGAACTGTGCCAGGATTATCCATGGTAACCAGGTTTCGACCAATGGGGTGGTACATGTCATCGACCGTGTCATCACCGCTGTGGGCAACACTATCAAGGATATCCTGGAGGTCAACGAAGACCTCTCATCCTTCAGCGTACGTACCTGACTGTAATCCGTCTCTCTTCCTTCAGCATGCATACCTGACTGTAATCTGTCTCTCTTCCTTCAGCATGCATACCTGACTGTAATCTGTCTCTCTTCCTTCAGCATGCTGACCTGACTGTAATCTGTCTCTCTTCCTTCAGCATGCATACCTGACTGTAATCTCTTACTGTAATGTGACCACAATATGACAGTAGCTAGTATTAATCTGACCAGAGAGGTTTTCTACCTTCACTAACTCTTCACAAAAGATCAGAACTGGGATTCCTGTGTAAACGCATCCAGAAGGTCTCAGATGGGATGGGGAAACTGTTGTAGGAGTAGAAGTGGGGATAGTATTAGAAGTAGTACAGTACTAAGTCTCCTGTCCTCTCCCGCAGGCTGTAGCCTTGGCCTCAGGTGTGATGGATAAAATGGGCCAGCCAGGTCACTTCACCCTGTTTGCTCCCACCAACGAGGCCATGGAGAACCTCGGGGCCAGCTTCCTGGAACGCATCATGGGAGACAAGGCAGTCATCGGAGGTAGCCAATCAGAATACCAATAACCACTAATCCTACAGTGTCTTCGGAAAGTATTCAAAACCCATACATTTTTCCATATTTTGTTACGTTACAGCCTTGTTCTAAAATGGAGAAAAAAATTACAAATCTTCAGATATCTACACACAATACCTCATAATAACAAATGGAAAACAGGATTTTAGAAATGTTTGCACATTTATTAAAATATTTTAACATAAATACCTTATTTACATAAGTATTCAGACCCTTTGCTATGAGACTCGAAATTGAGCTCAGGTGCATCCTGTTACCATTGATCATCCTTGAGATGTTTCTACAACTTGATTGGAGTCCACCTGTGGAAAGGTCAATTGATTGGGCATGATTTGGAAAGAAACACACCTTTCTATATAAGGTCACACAATTGACAGTATATGTCAGAGCAAAAACCAATTCATGAGGTCGAAGGAATTGTCCGTAGAGCTCCGAGACAGGATTGTTTCAAGGCACAGATCTGGGGAAGGGTACCGGAATATTTCTGCGGCATTGAAGGTTCCCAAGAACACAGTGGCCTCCATCATTCTTAAATGTAAGATGTTTGGAACCACCAAGACTCTTCCTAAAGAGTCTGCCAAACTGAGCAATCGTGGGAGAAGGGCCTTGGTCAGGGAGGTGACCAAGAACCTGATAACCTTCCCTGTAGCTCAGTTGGTAGAGCATGGTGTTTGCAACACCAGGGTTGTGGGTTCGATTCCCATGGGGGGCCAGCACAGAAAAAAAAAAAAAAAAAATGTATGAAATGTATGCATTCACTACTGTAAGTCACTCTGGATAAGAGTGTCTGCTAAATGACTAAAATGTAAATGTAAAAAATGTCACTGACAGAGTTCTAGAGTTCCTCTGTGGAGATGGGAGAACCTTCCAGAAGGACAACCATCTCTGCAGCACTCTACCAATCAGGCCTTTATGGTAGAGTGGGCAAACAGGATCCATTCCTCAGTAAAAGGCACATGACAGCCCGCTTGGAGTTTGCCAAAAGGCACCTAAAGACTCTCAGACCATGAGAAACAAGATTCTCTGGTCTGATGAAACCAAGATTGAACTCTTTAGCCTGAATGCCAAGCGTCACGTCTGGAGGAAACTTGGCACCATCCCTATGGTGAAGCATGGTGGTGGCAGCATCATGCTGTGGGAATGTTTTTCAGCGGCAGGGACTGGGAGACTAGTCAGGATCGAGGCAGAGATGAAAGGAGCAAAGTACAGAAAGCTCCTTGATGAAAACCTGCTCCAGAGCACTCAGGACCTCAGACTGGGGCGAAGGTTCACCTTCCAACAGGACAACGACCCTAAACACACAGCCAAGACAACACAGGAGTGGCTTCGGGACAAGTCTCTGAATGTCCTTGAGTGGTCCAGCCAGAGCCCAGACTTGAACCCAATCAAACATCTCTGGAAAGATCTGAAATAGCAGTGCAGCGACGCTCCCCATCCAACCCGACAGAGCTTGAGAGGATCTGCAGAGAAGAATGGGGGAAACTCCCCGAATACAGGTGTGCCAAGCTTGTAGCGTCATACCCAAGAAGACTCGATGCTGTAATCGCTGCCAAAGGTGCTTCAACAAAGTACTTAGTAAAGGGTCTGAATACTGAATACAGTTTTTATTATTTTAATAAATTAGCAAACATTTCTAAAAACCTGTTTTTGCTTTGTCATTATGGGGTATTGTGTGTAGATTGATGAGGGGAAAGAAGCTATTTAAAACGTTTTAGAATAAGGCTGTAACGTAACAAAATATGGAATAAGTCAAGGAGTCTGAATACTTTGCGAAGGCACTGTATGGCCAGTTTGTCAATAACAAATCACCTATGACCAGATGAACAAAAAACAATCACTTCTGGACAGGTTACCAGTAACCAATCACCTTCGGCCAGATGACCAATAACAAATCACCTATGTCCAGGTTATTAATAGTAACCAATCACCTACGGCCAGGTCACCTGTAACCATTCACCTATGGCCATATTAACTATAACCATCACACTTGGCAGGAGTTTTTTACGTTTTCAGTCTTTAATGGCAAGGTCATTTGTAAGAATGAACATTTATTTTCATATGATAAAAATAAACTGAACATTGAACCTTGATAAACAATGAACCAATGACCTATGGCCAACACTGTAAACCCCAATGTGCTGTCACTACCCAAAACTTTTGAAGAAACCAGTTACACTTAATATATCTGAGCACAGTTATTTAAAGTGAATTTGTAGTCATTATTCAAACCGATAGAGTCACTGGGACTCTGTAGGGGGTCATGATTTGAGTTGTGTAATAGCTTGAAAATGTTGAGTAATGCATCCAATATAATTTTCCAGTGTGCCTTGCCTTTTTGAGTGAATTGTAGACATACCGCCCATGCCTGTAGTTGTTACTGACAAAGACATGGTTATTGAATTATTTATTTTTTCAGTCATATGCATTCACGAAGTGAGTTCCTATGTGAATGTTATCATCATAATTAAACTCTTTATGACAATACAATACATATCTCATAAGCTTAACCCTAACTCAGCTTAACCCTAACTCAGTTTTACCCTAACTCAGCTTAACCCTAACTCAGTTTTACCCTAACTCAGTTTTACCCTAACTCAGCTTAACCCTAACTCAGCTTAACCCTAACTCAGTTAAACCCTAACTCAGCTTAACCCTAACTCAGTTAAACCCTAACTCAGCTTTACCCTAACTCAGCTTAACCCTAACTCAGCTTAACCCTAACTCAGTTTTACCCTAACTCAGTTAAACCCTAACTCAGCTTAACCCTAACTCAGTTTTACCCTAACTCAGTTAAACCCTAACTCAGTTTTACCCTAACTCAGCTTTACCCTACTTCAGTTTTACCCTAACTCAGTTTTACCCTAACTCAGCTTAACCCTAACTCAGTTAAACCCTAACTCAGCTTAACCCTAACTCAGCTTTACCCTAACTCAGTTAAACCCTAACTCAGCTTAACTCTAACTCAGCTTTACCCTAACTCAGTTTTACCCTAACTCAGTTAAACCCTACTTCAGTTTTACCCTAACTCAGTTAAACCCTAACTCAGTTTTACCCTAACTCAGCTTAACCCTAACTCAGTTTTACCCTAACTCAGTTTTACCCTAACTCAGCTTAACCCTAACTCAGCTTTACCCTAACTCAGTTAAACCCTAACTCAGCTTAACCCTAACTCAGTTAAACCCTAACTCAGCTTTACCCTAACTCAGCTTAACCCTAACTCAGTTAAACCCTAACTCAGCTTAACCCTAACTCAGCTTTACCCTAACTCAGCTTAACCCTAACTCAGCTTAACCCTAACTCAGCTTTACCCTAACTCAGTTAAACCCTAACTCAGCTTAACCCTAACTCAGTTAAACCCTAACTCAGCTTTACCCTAACTCAGCTTAACCCTAACTCAGTTAAACCCTAACTCAGCTTAACCCTAACTCAGCTTTACCCTAACTCAGCTTAACCCTAACTCAGCTTAACCCTAACTCAGCTTTACCCTAACTCAGCTTAACCCTAACTCAGCTTAACCCTAACTCAGCTTTACCCTAACTCAGCTTAACCCTAACTCAGCTTTACCCTAACTCAGTTAAACCCTAACTCAACTTAACCCTAACTCAGCTTTACCCTAACTCAGCTTTACCCTAACTCAGCTTAACCCTAACTCAGTTAAACCCTAACTCAGTTAAACCCTAACTCAGCTTAACCCTAACTCAGTTAAACCCTAACTCAGTTAAACCCTAACTCAGTTTTACCCTAACTCAGTTAAACCCTAACTCAGCTTAACCCTACTTCAGTTTTACCCTAACTCAGTTAAACCCTAACTCAGTTTTACCCTAACTCAGCTTAACCCTAACTCAGTTTTACCCTAACTCAGCTTAACCCTAACTCAGCTTTACCCTAACTCAGTTAAACCCTAACTCAGCTTAACCCTAACTCAGTTAAACCCTAACTCAGCTTTACCCTAACTCAGCTTAACCCTAACTCAGTTAAACCCTAACTCAGCTTAACCCTAACTCAGCTTTACCCTAACTCAGCTTAACCCTAACTCAGCTTTACCCTAACTCAGTTAAACCCTAACTCAGCTTAACCCTAACTCAGCTTTACCCTAACTCAGCTTTACCCTAACTCAGCTTAACCCTAACTCAGTTAAACCCTAACTCAGTTAAACCCTAACTCAGCTTAACCCTAACTCAGTTAAACCCTAACTCAGTTAAACCCTAACTCAGTTTTACCCTAACTCAGTTAAACCCTAACTCAGCTTAATCCTAACTCAGTTTTACCCTAACTTAGTTTTACCCTAACTCAGTTTTACCCTAACTCAGTTAAACCCTAACTCAGTTAAACCCTAACTCAGTTAAACCCTAACTCAGTTTTACCCTAACTCAGTTAAACCCTAACTCAGTTTTACCCTAACTCAATGGTCTGAAACTCATGGTTTACCCTAACTCAGTGGCCTGCATCTCATGGTTTACAGGCCTCATCAGGCCTGCAAGTAAAGTTCAAAATTCCACAAACTTTCCCAAAATTCCCAGATAAATATATATTTTTTAATCCTGGTTGAGGGATTTTCCAAAAAGGATTTCTAGAAAACCTGGGAAATATACTACATTTTGACACCCTATCTGCAAGTTACATTATGCTGGCTTGCAAATTGATTTGTAATTCCTATTGGAATCCAGCCAGAGTTAGGCTATCCAACAGTTTAACCACCCTGAAACCTGTATTCACAGTGACTGCTAGGGTTAGGAGGAGATACAGGAGCAAGATCTCCAGAGACACACACAGGAGCACACACAAGATCTCCAGAGACACACACAGGAGCACTCACAGGAACACACACAGGAGCACTCACAGGAGCACACACAGGAGCACTCACAGGAGCACTCACAGGAGCACACACAGGAGCACACACAGGAGCACACACAGGATCCCCAGAGACACACACAGGAGCACACACAGGAGCACACACAGGAGCACTCACAGGAGCACACACAGGAGCACACACAGGAGCACTCACAGGAGCACTCACAGGAGCACACACAGGAGCACACACAGGAGCACACACAGGAGCACTCACAGGAGCACACACAGGAGCACACACAGGAGCACACACAGGAGCACTCACAGGAGCACTCACAGGAGCACACACAGGAGCACTCACAGGAGCACTCACAGGAGCACACACAGGAGCACACACAGGAGCACACACAGGAGCACACACAGGAGCACACACAGGAGCACTCACAGGAGCACACACTCATACGTTGGAAAAATGCTCATCTCCACTCTGTGCTTGCCGCTCAGTCACTGGTTAGCCAGCGCTAACTGTTAGCATGTAGTGCCTTTGTTGTGTCCATATACAGATTGCCAGATCACTGTGCACACACACACAAACTTACCACATCAGCCTTAGATTCTTAGACAGTTCGCAAACAATGATGCTAACCACAGACGGGTGGGCAAGCTGTCCAAAGTCAAGAAGGGCTGGAGCCTGTCTTTCTCTGTCCGCATCCCAAATGGAACCCCTTATTACCTATACAGTGCACTACTTATAACCATAAATCATAGGGCTCTGGTCAAAAGAAGTGCACTATATAGAAAACGGGGTGTCATTGGGGAGTGTATCTCTCTCTCTCTCTCTCTGACTATGTCAGCACCGTGGTGTGTGTTGGGTAACAGTCATAATGTCCTCATTGCTCTGTGAGGTCTGTGGGTTTGTCAGGATTGTTAGGCCTGTAATAGAGACTGGGTCTGCTAGTCTCAGTGCCAGCTCTCCCCAGACAAATGGGTTGCATCCCAACTGGCATCCTATCCCCTATATACAGTAGAGCCCTTCTGGCTTTGGTTGAAAGTAGTGCACGATATTAGGGAATAGGGTGCCATAGGGCCCTGGTCTAAAATAGTGCACTATATAGGGAATAGGGTGCCATAGGGCCCTGGTCTAAAGTAGTGCACTGTACAGGGAATAGGGTTCCATCTGGGATGCATACCTGAACCGTTTAACAGTTGGTCTGTAATCCCATATCTAAATGTTGACAGGACTGTCTAAATATGTCCTGGAAGACAGAAGTGAGGACTCTTAGATCATGGACACATTTCAGCTTGTCACATTCACTCACACTGTGATGTGAGAGGCTGACTGGCCGACGCTTGGTGTGTGTGTGTGTGTGTGTGTGTGTGTGTGTGTGGTGTGTGTGTGTGTGTGTGTGTGTGTGTGTGTGTGTGTGTGTGTGTGTGTGTGTGTGTGTGTGTGTGTGTGTGTGTGTGTGTGTGTGTGTGTGTGTGTGTGCAGATCTTGAGGTGTAGCATAATTGAAACAGAACCTGCTAATTTAGCATAAAGTTTCACTGCAGTTTCATTGCTGGCAGCTCCATCCAACTAGCAAAACACCATGGGTCTCCAAGTGAACTCAGACAGACTGTTCCTTTGTGATCTGATCAGCAGCAGAGATCACAGCTCCCAGACAATAATTGGGTTGCCAGGGCCTACAGGGCGCAAGCCATCAGGCAACGGCCCCATTCCAATCTGAGTATCAGAGGGAAGGGATGTGGGGAAGTTACTGGTATTCTGGAATGGAATCATCCCCCAGAGGAAGAATAAGATCAAGGCTGGTCTCTCTCTCTCTCTCTCTCTCTCTCTCTCTCTCTCTCTCTCTCTCTCTCTCTCTCTCTGTCTCTGTCTCTGTCTCTGTCTCTCTCTGTCTCTCTCTGTCTCTCTCTGTCTCTCTCTGTCTCTCTCTCTCTCTGTCTCTCTCTCTCCTCTCTCTCTCTCTCTCTCTCTCTCTCTCTCTCTGTCTCTCTCTGTCTCTCTCTGTCTCTCTCTCTGTCTCTCTCTCTGTCTCTCTCTCTGTCTCTCTCTCTCAAACAATCACCTATTTATTGTTAGAGCTGTTCAAATCTGAGAGAAACCAGAGCTTATGATGTCACCTTGTGGAACAACCAACCAACCACTGGCCAAACGGAACATCCTGAACAGACTGACTGTCCTGGTCTGGTCTGACCTTGGCCCGTATTTTCACACAGTCATAGTGTCCTGTCCTGTCCTGTCCTACAGATCTTAAAAAGGCCTCTCAACATTTTCAAGCTATTACAACTCAAATCGTGACCCCCTACAGAGTCCCAGTGACTCTATCGGTTTGAATAATGACTACAAATTCACTTTAAATAACTGTAAAATGGTTTTCTAATGATCAATTAGCCTTTTAAAATGATACACTTGCATTAGCTAACACAACGTGCCATTGGAAAAGAGGAGTGATGGTTGCTGATAATGGGCCTCTGTACGCCTTTTCCAGCTACAATAGTCATTTACAACATTAACAATGCCTACACTGTATTTCAGATTAATTTGATTTTATTTTAATGGACACATTTTTTTGCTTTTCTTTCAAAAACAAGGACATTTCTAAGTGACCCCAAACTTCTGAACAGTAGTGTGTGTATATATATATTTATATATATATATATATTAGAATTATTTTCTTGAATTTTTTAAGGAATATTACTAACAACAACACATGAAATTGGCCCAAGGGATCCGTGGAATAATTTTAGAGGGTTTTAATACGATACAATTATATATTATTAATCTCCAATGTATGTTGTTAACCCTGGGCAACATGGGCCTCACAGGGATATTGGTTTCCACAATACTCCACAAATTATACATTGTTTCACTGTAATTGAAGCTTTAAAACTGTTTTCTTTCTGCCTCATAAAAGAAGAGAATTACAGGATATGATGTGACTCAGCACATGGATTCTGTTTTATGTAGCAAAATGTGAAATGTTTTTTTTTTATTTTTTACATTGGATAAAAGTAGAGACTCAGAGCTAGAAAATGGTATGTTATACACTGTATTTGTGGAGCAATGGGAAAGTAATTCTGCTTTGAAAGTCTATCAACTTGTAAACTCTCTTTTGAGAAAATGGCCTTTGAATGTTTTGGTATCAAGTGAAGGTCTCCTCTTTGTCTACACCCATTCAGCATCGTTCACACCCTCTTAAGCTTTAGCCCCACCCATCTCGTTTTGCTCTCGGAGCGTTCAGAGCACACCCTTGATGCTGTGGCCGATGATTTGTTTACCTCTGGATAACATGAAAACAGCCTAACCAGCTCTGCTGGCAACAATTTCATTACACATTTTTGCAGACGTTTACTGACACCGGCCATATTCAATGGGTGTTGTACACACGTCACATAACGTTGGCTAACAAGCCAGCCAGCTAGCTAACATTAGCTAGTAAAACAACAATGAACAAAGTGCCAACAATGCCTAACATTAGGCTCTAACTAGAAAAGCAAACAGCTCTGGGAAATGAATAAAAACGTTCGCTAGGGAGCCAGCCAGCTAACGTTAGCTAGCTAGCTAACTGTACACTTTAGCTTATGACATGTAGCTAGCTAGCTAGGTAAACAATGAACCTAGCTAGGTAAACAATGTACCTAGCTAGGTAAACAATGAACCTAGCTAGGTAAACAACATTTAAGATCACATACGTCACGTAACGTTAGCTAACGAGCCAGCCAGCTAACTTTAGCTAGTTAAACAACAACAACAATAGACGTGTGTTATTAAGGCACACGAAAGTTCACATGTTCGAGAAAGCATTTCTGCCAAAAAACATATTTTGATCCCAAAAAATGTTTTTACGTTCAAGCGAATCTCCTGTGAAGTCGTGACTTGCAACATACACGTAGTTTCCTGAATCGGGTCACATATTAGCTTTAAAGCTGCAACAACAACCCAAATCACTCACATGCCAAAATGTGTAGAATTGCAGGAAATAGGCTTGAAAACTGCAACATTTTCTCTCTGATGCCAAGAAGATGGCCTTTAAAATGTTCCTTCCCAAGGTCAGAGACTTGGTTTGTCCGGCCATGCGCTGCCAAAGTCAAATTAAAACTCCTTGCATGCTATTTTTATCTCACTTGTGTTCTGATTATGAGGTAGTCCCTGCTAAATGTAATATCAGAAAAAGTGTCAAAAAGTTATAACCCTATTCCTCCTTTCCACCTCTCTCCTCTCCTCTCCTCTCCTCTCCTCTCCCACTCCTACTCCTAATCCTACTCCTACTCCCTCTCCCTCTCTCTCTCTTTCCCATAGCACTGGTGAACTACCACCTGTTAAACAGTGTGCAGTGCTCTGAGGCCATCATGGCTGGGTCTGTGTACGAGACAGCGGAGGGCAGCACCATTGAGATTGGCTGTGACGGAGACAGCCTGACGGTCAACGGTATCAAGATGGTCCTGAAAAAAGACATTGTCACCTCCAACGGAGTCATCCACCTCATCGACAAGGTCCTCATACCTGACTCAGGTAAGATCTTATTTCCGTGACGATAACCTTTAAATCCATGTAGTAGGCCTTCATAGTGAGACACTGAAAGAGATTCCAGAAACGTTGCCTAATCTAAAAGCCAACCCCTAACTCAATTAATCAATCAATCAAATGTATTTAAAAAAGCCTTTTTTTACATCAGCACTTGTCTGTCACAAACTGCTTTACAGACACTCAGCCTAAAGCCCTAAAGATCAAGCAAAGCAATGATGCAGAATTACAGTGGCTAGGAAAAAAAGTCCCTGGAAGGCAGGAACCTAGGAAGAGACCTAGAGAGGAACCAGAATCTGAGGCGTGGCCAGTCCCTCTTCTGTCTGCAGCAGAAGTAATTTCTCTTGGATATGAATGGATTTGTTTACATCCCTGTTAGTAAGCATTTCTCCTTTGCCAAGATAAACCATCCACCTGACAGGTGTGGAATAACAAAAAGATGATTCAACAGCTTGATCATTACACAGGTGCACCTTGTGCTGGGGACTATAAAAGGCCACTCTAAAATGTGTGGTTTTGTCACACAACACAATGCCACAGAGTTTTGAACGAGCGTGCAATTGACATGCTGACTGTAGGAATGTCCTTCAGAGCTGTTGCTAGAGATTCGTCTGAGACCAGCCACCCGGAAAGCTGATGAAACTGAGGAGTATTTCTGTCTGTAATAAAGCCCTTTTGTGGGGAAAAAAACTCATTCTGATTTGCTGGGCCTGGCTCCCAAGTGGGTGGGCCTATGCCATCCCAGGCGCTCCATGGCTGAGCCCCTGCCCAGTCATGTGAAAGCCATAGATTAGGGTCTAATAAATCCATTTCAATTGACTGATTTCCTTTTATGTACTGTAACTCCCCCTCCTCTCCCCTGTAACTATTCCCCAGGTTGTTGCTGCAAATGAGAACGTGTTCTCAGTCAACTTACCTGGTAAAATAATGGATACATTTTTTTTTTAATTAAATAAAATAAATAAATAAATAAAATAAACTCAGTAAAATCGTTGAAATTGTTGCGTTTATATTTTTTGGTAACAGTATACAAGTCCAGGCTTTTTTGTTAACCTTTATTTAACTATGTTAGAGTCTCATTGAGATAAATTAACCTTTATTTAACTATGTTAGAGTCTCATTGAGATAAATTAACCTTTATTTAACTATGTTAGAGTCTCATTGAGATAAATTAACCTTTATTTAACTATGTTAGAGTCTCGTTGAGATAAATTAACCTTTATTTAACTATGTTAGAGTCTCGTTGAGATAAAGTAACCTTTATTTAACTATGTTAGAGTCTCGTTGAGATAAATTAACCTTTATTTAACTATGTTAGAGTCTCATTGAGATAAATTAACCTTTATTTTACTATGTTAGAGTCTCATTGAGATAAATTAACCTTTATTTAACTATGTTAGAGTCTCATTGAGATAAATTAACCTTTATTTAACTATGTTAGAGTCTCGTTGAGATAAATTAACCTTTATTTAACTATGTTAGAGTCTCGTTGAGATAAATTAACCTTTATTTAACTATGTTAGAGTCTCGTTGAGATAAATTAACCTTTATTTAACTATGTTAGAGTCTCATTGAGATAAATTAACCTTTATTTTACTATGTTAGAGTCTCGTTGAGATAAATTAACCTTTATTTAACTATGTTAGAGTCTCGTTGAGATAAATTAACCTTTATTTAACTATGTTAGAGTCTCATTGAGATAAATTAACCTTTATTTAACTATGTTAGAGTCTCGTTGAGATAAATTAACCTTTATTTAACTATGTTAGAGTCTCGTTGAGATAAATTAACCTTTATTTAACTATGTTAGAGTCTCATTGAGATAAATTAACCTTTATTTAACTGTTAGAGTCTCGTTGAGATAAATTAACCTTTATTTAACTATGTTAGAGTCTCGTTGAGATAAATTAACCTTTATTTAACTATGTTAGAGTCTCGTTGAGATAAATTAACCTTTATTTAACTGTTAGAGTCTCATTGAGATAAATTAACCTTTATTTAACTATGTTAGAGTCTCATTGAGATAAATTAACCTTTATTTAACTGTTAGAGTCTCGTTGAGATAAATTAACCTTTATTTAACTATGTTAGAGTCTCTTTGAGATAAATTAACCTTTATTTAACTATGTCTCATTGAGATAAAAAAAACTATTTTTCCAGAGAGACCTTTATAAGGGTTTAGTGTTCATTCCAAAGAGACCTGGGTAAGGGTTTAGGGTTCATTCCAGAGAGACCTGGGTAAGGGTTTAGGGTTCATTCCAGAGAGACCTGGGTAAGGGTTTAGGGTTCATTCCAGAGAGACCTGGGTAAGGGTTTAGGGTTCATTCCAGACAGACCTTTATAAGGGTTTAGTGTTCATTCCAGAGAGACCTTTATAAGGGTTTAGTGTTCATTCCAGAGAGACCTGGACAAGGGTTTAGGGGCTAAAATGGACACCTGTAAGCTTGTGGTAATGCTTTATTAGCAAGCCAAGGAAGTGATGCAGCTGGTTGCTCTTTAGGTTTTAGAGTGTGTTGTTGTTGATGTTGTTGTTTATGTGCAAGTGTGTGTGTGTTATTGTTGTTGATGTTCTACCTGAAGTTTATGTGTGTGTGTTGTTCCACTTCAAGCCAAGGAGGTGATGGAGCTGGTTGGTGAATCCCAGAGCACCTTCAGTGACATGGTGTCAGAGCTCGGCCTATCAGCTGCCATGAAGCCAGAGACAGAGTACACGCTATTGGCTCCTCTCAACCCTGCATTCTCTGGTGAGTACACGCTATTGGCTCCCCTCAATCCTGCTTTCTCTGGTGAGTACACGCTATTGGCTCCCCTCAATCCTGCTTTATCTGATGAGTAGACGCTATTGGCTCCCCTCAAACCTGCTTTCTCTGGTGAGTACACGCTATTGGCTCCCCTCAATCCTGCTTTATCTGGTGAGTACACGCTATTGGCTCCCCTCAACCCTGCTTTCTCTGGTGAATACACGCTATTGGCTCCCCTCAACCCTGCTTTCTCTGGTGAATACACGCTATTGGCTCCCCTCAACTCTGCTTTCTCTGGTGAATACACGCTATTGGCTCCCCTCAACTCTGCTTTCTCTGGTGAGTACACGCTATTGGCTCCCCTCAAACCTGCTTTCTCTGGTGAGTACACGCTATTGGCTCCCCCCCAAACCTGCATTCTCTGGTGAGTACACGCTATTGGCTCCCCTTAACCTACATAGCACATAACAGACTCTTTTTGACTGAAAGCTTGAAGCCTAAGAACCTACGCCCAGCAATTTCAGCCTGTAATTTAAGCACTAGGTTTAGAGTTGTTGAATAAACCCTGTTTTGGTCTAGGGAAACACAATGGAAATGTACTAGGAACTCCTCTGGCTCTAAGTTCAAGCCTAGATCTTTAAATTCTGAGAAATGTTAATAAAAAAACCTAGAATGAGTATCAATAAGTGTATATACAGTATGTCCCCTTTGTGTTCCAGATGAGGTGATGTCTATAGACCAGAGTATGCTCAAGGTGATCCTAGAGAACCACATCCTGAAGTTAAAACATACATTGAGTGAACTCTACAATGGACAACTGCTAGAGACCATATCTGGAAAGCAATTGCGTGTCTTCGTCTACCGAACAGTGAGTGTGTGTGTGTGTGTGTGTGTGTGTGTGTGTGTGTGTGTGTGTGTGTGTGTGTGTGTGTGTGTGTGTGTGTGTGTGTGTGTGTGTGTGTGTGTGAGACAATGAGAAACAAAACAAAAACAAAAAAACAGGTTGAGAGGAAAAACTAAGAAAAAAATATATATAGAGAGAGAATGGCAGATAGACAGAAAGACAATACATTGGCTGCACACTGTGTAAATGTATAGTCATTACCAAGTGTATTACTAAGTGTTAACAACATAATGCCTGTTCTTTCAAGTTTATAACAACAT
>NW_021823433.1:0-7500 GCF_901001165.1 Salmo trutta
GAGAGGAGGAGGAGGAGAGTGAGAGAGAGACAGAGAGAGAGAGAGACAGAGAGAGTGAGAGAGAGAGAAAGAGAGAAAGAGAGACAGAGAGACAGAGAGAGAGAGACTAACTATTTGCACATTGTTACAACACTGTATATTGAGAAATGTCTTTATTAATTTGGAACTTTTGTGAATGTAATGTTTACTGTTAATTTTTATTGTTTATTTCACTTTTGTGTAAAGCACATTGAATTGAGAGAGAGAGAGAGAGAGAGAGAGAGAGACAGAGAGACAGAGAGACAGAGAGAGAGAGAGAGAGACAAAGACAGAGACAGGATAAGTCAGGTAGTGTTATAAAACAACATGATGTGTTTCTGTGCTTTGTGTTACAGACACAGAACACCCCAGGGAGAGAGGGGTACAAAACCAACAAATGTGTAACCTGACAATTTCTGTTTTTCTTTCCCACCCTGCTTTTAAAATGTACAGTGTCTGACTCTGAGTCAGACAGCTCAACTTTTAAACACTTTAAGCTTTACCACTTTTTTTATGGCTATCTATTGCATTGGTTACAAATGATTTTGCAATAAGTTCTGTACCTTTCTGTCCCTGAGGAAGACAGATGTCCATTTTGAATGAAAAGCAGGATGCAGCAGGGTCAGTCATTAAGACGTCTGATCTCAGCATACTCTGTCAGAAAACAAGCCTCTAAACACACACCCTGTGTAGCCTACTGGGAGACAAGACGTGTGTGTTTGTGTTTGTCTCGTGTGTTTGGCGTGTGAGATAGAGTTCAGGCAGTTCGGCGGAAGCTGCTGAGGGGAGAACGGCTCATAATAACGTCCGGAACGGAGCGAATGGGAACGGCATCAAAACACCTGGAAACCATGGAAACCATGTGTTTGATGTATTTGACACCGTTCCACTGATACCGTTCCAGTCATTACCACGAGCCCTCCCCATTTAAGGTGCCACCAACCTCCTGTGAGATTGCAGTCATGCCACTAGTATTCATGGGAAATAGTTTCCTGGAGAATGCTGTATGCCACTGACTGATAGTATTGTCAGGTTGAGGTGATGATAAAAACATTATACTTTGTCTTTGTGTGTGTCAGAGTGCACGTCTTGTGTGTGTGCATGGTGTGTGTGTCTGTGTCAGAGTGCACGTCTGGTGTGTGTGCATGGTGTGTGTGTGTGTTTATGAAGGGAGTGGACAGAGAGTGGGAGAAGTTCCACCCTTTTCTCTTGAACACCAATCACTCGCTGTCACACACACAAGAGCAGTTGTGAGCAGCGATTGTTTGATTATCCTGACTAACCAAACACCGAGGGAACAGACTGAGAAAGGCTTTGGAGAAGGAAGGAGGAAGAGAGGAAGAGAGAGAGAGAGAGAGAGAGAGAGAGAGAGGGGTAGAGGAGAGAGGAAGAGTGAGAGGGGAAGAGAGGGAGAGAGGGGAAGAGAGAGAGAGAGAGTAAGAGAGAGAGAGAGTAAGAGAGAGAGAGAGAAAGCGAAAGAGCAAAAGTGAAAGAGCAAAAGTGAAAGAGAGAGAGTGAGATTTCATTATGTTCATGATACCCCCTCTGCACCAGCCATGCTAGATCAGATAGAACTGGCATGTCAATGCAATACACACAAACACACACACACACACACACACACACACACACACACACACACACACACACACACACACACACACACAACAGAGGAAATCACAAGCTTTTCAGAGAATTTGCACACGTCATCCCACCGTTAAAAATACATCGGTCAGCTTGGGAGAGACTTGGACAACTGAATGTCTTCAACCAAAATGTGTCTTCTGCATTTGACCCAATCAGAGAGGTGCGGGGGGCTGCCTTAATCAACGTCATCGGTGCCTGGGGAGCAGTTGTTTGGGATTTACTGCCTTGCTCAAGAGCAGAACGGCAGATTCTTATTTCTCAACAAAAATAAATAATAATAATAATTACATTTCTGTCTCAGGGATTCAAACCAGGTTCAGTTACTGGCCCAGTGCGCTTAACCACTCTCCTACCTGCTACCTAGTACCTGCTACCTCCTACCTGCTACCTAGTACCTGCTACCTGCTACCTAGTACCTGCTACCTCCTACCTGCTATCTCGTACCTGCTACCTCCTACCTGCTACCTAGTACCTGCTACTTCCTACCTGCTACCTAGTACCTGCTACCTCCTACCTGTTACCTGCTATCTCCTACCTGCTACCTAGTACCTGTTACCTGCTACCTGCTATCTCCTACCTGCTACCTCCTACCTGCTACCTAGTACCTGTTACCTGCTACCTACTACCTGCTACCTCCTACCTGCTACCTAGTACCTGTTACCTACTACCTCCTACCTGCTACCTCCTACCTGCTACCTAGTACCTGCTACTTCCTACCTGCTACCTCCTACCTGCTACCTGTTTCCTGTTTCCTGTTTCCTGTTACCTGCTACCTGTTACCTGCTATCTCCTACCTGCTACCTAGTACCTGTTACCTGCTACCTCCTACCTTCTACCTGCTACCTAGTACCTGCTACTTCCTACCTGGCACCTAGTACCTGCTACCTGCTACGTCCTATCTGCTACCTGTTTCCTGTTTCCTGTTTCCTGTTTCCTGTTACCTGCTACCTGTTACCTGCAACCTGTTACCTTCTACCTGTTTCCTGTTTCCTGTTTCCTGTTACCTGTTACCTGCTACCTCCTACCTGCTACCTAGCACCTGCTACTTCCTACCTGCTACCTAGTACCTGCTACCTGCTACCTCCTATCTGCTACCTGTTTCCTGTTTCCTGTTACCTGCTACCTGTTACCTGCTACCTGTTACCTTCTACCTGTTTCCTGTTTCCTGTTTCCTGTTACCTGCTACCTCCTACCTGCTACCTAGCACCTGCTACTTCCTACCTGCTACCTAGTACCTGTTACCTGCTACCTCCTACCTGCTACCTGTTTCCTGTATCCTGTTTCCTGTTACCTGCTACCTGTTACCTTCTACCTGCTACCTGTTTCCTGTTTCCTGTTTCCTGATACCTGTTACCTGTTACCTGTTACCTGTTTCCTGTTTCCTGATACCTGTTACCTGTTACCTGATACCTGATACCTGTTACCTGATACCTGTTACCTGTTACCTGATACCTGTTACCTGATACCTGTTACCTGTTTCCTGTTACCTGTTACCTGATACCTGATACCTGATACCTGATACCTGTTACCTGTTACCTGATACCTGATACCTGTTACCTCCTACTATGCTACCTTCTACCTGTTACCTGCTACCTGTTTCCTGTTTCCTGTTACCTGTTACCTGCTACCTCCTACCTGCTACCTAGCACCTGCTACTTCCTACCTGCTACCTAGTACCTGTTACCTGCTACCTCCTACCTTCTACCTGTTTCCTGTTACTTGCTACCTGTTACCTTCTACCTGTTTCCTGTTTCCTGTTTCCTGCTACCTGTTACCTGTTATCTGTTACCTGTTTCCTGTTTCCTGCTACCTGTTACCTGTTACCTGCTACCTGTTACCTGCTACCTGTTACTTTCTACCTGATACCTGTTACCTTCTACCTGTTACCTGTTACCTCCTACCTGCTACCTACTACCTGCTACCTGTTACCTGTTACCTGCTACCTGGTACCTGTTACCTCCTACCTGATACCTGCTACCTGTTACCTGCTACCTGTTACCTGCTACCTGCTACCTGCTACCTGTTACCTGCTACCTGTTACCTTCTACCTGCTACCTGTTACCTGCTATTGCTACCTGTTACCTTCTACCTGCTACCTGTTACCTGTTACCTGCTACCTGTTACCTTCTACCTGCTACCTGTTACCTGCTACCTGTTACTTGTAGCAGGTAGCATGTAACAGGTAGAAGGTAACCTTCTACCTGCTACCTGTTTCCTGCTACCTGTTACCTGCTACCTGTTACCTGCTACCTTCTACCTGTTACCTGTTACCTGCTACCTTCTACCTGTTACCTGCTACCTGCTACCTGCTACCTGTTACCTGCTACCTTCTACCTTCTACTTGCTACCTGCTACCTGCTAGGTCAGAGAAAGGAGGAGAGAAAAACACAGCACTCGTTAACATGCTCTTTGTGTCTGTCTCTTTCCATCACAGTCTTATTGAGGGGAAGGGTTCGGATACCAATGACTGGAGTCGAGGAAAACAGGAGAAAAACAGAAAGCGGCGGGCAGCACAGCTTTATTTACCAGAGGAGGGGAGAGGGGGTTAAGAAACAGAGAAAGAGAGAGAGAGGGAAGGAGGCAGAGGGAGGGAGTCAGAGGGAGGGGGGCACAGGGAGGGGGGCACAGGGAGGGAGGCAGAGGGAGGGGGGCCAATGCACGCTGGCGGGAAGCCAACCCTCTAAGCCCTGGCAGCTCGTTAGCCTCTGTGTTACTGACCTGATAGACCACAAGCCAACCTCCCAACCCCCCACGCCAGACGCAGTGCAGCCCACCGCCTCTAAGGGCAGCGGAGGGACTGGGAGAGAATAGGACCAGGAATGGAGAGACTGGGAGAGAATAGGACCAGGATGGAGAGACTGGGAGAGAATAGGACCAGGATGGAGAGACTGGGAGAGAATAGGACCAGGAATGGAGAGACTGGGAGAGAATAGGACCAGGAATGGAGAGACTGGGAGAGAATAGGACCAGGATGGAGAGACTGGGAGAGAATAGGACCAGGATGGAGAGACTGGGAGAGAATAGGACCAGGAATGGAGAGACTGGGAGAGAATAGGACCAGGATGGAGAGACTGGGAGAGAATAGGACCAGGAATGGAGAGACTGGGAGAGAATAGGACCAGGATGGAGAGACTGGGAGAGAATAGGACCAGGATGGAGAGACTGGGAGAGAATAGGACCAGGAATGGAGAGACTGGGAGAGAATAGGACCAGAATGGAGAGACTGGGAGAGAATAGGACCAGGATGGAGAGACTGGGAGAGAATAGGACCAGAATGGAGAGACTGGGAGAGAATAGGACCAGGATGGAGAGACTGGGAGAGAATAGGACCAGGATGGAGAGACTGGGAGAGAATAGGACCAGGATGGAGAGACTGGGAGAGAATAGGACCAGGATGGAGAGACTGGGAGAGAATAGGACCAGGATGGAGAGAGATCTATGCAGTGGCTAGTGCCATAGAGCAGCAGTAAAAACTGTTTATACTGGAGTAAGGCTCTGATTCTGTATCATCTCACCAGCATGCAGGCTGTGTACAGCGTTTTAAGTTATTTTCTGTCTTTTTTGTCTTTAAAAGGCCTCTCGGCATCTGTTTAGAGGCCCATTTTATTCTTATATCACATGTGGGACGTCTCGCATCTCGCGGCTCCCCTCAACTCGCCCCGACTCCAACATCTGGCTCCCCAAAACACAGTGCTTAGTGTTGGCTGCTGCTGCGCTGGCCTCAGGCCGCGGTTTAAACAGCTTCTCAAACCCTTTAAGTTTTTTTATATTTAACGCTTACTGAAACATGCATTCCTCCATTTCCCTTTACAACCCTCAACACCTTCTCACTTTTATTTTCCTTGCCTTGTTTATTTCCCTTTTATTGATCATGGATTTCCTCCATTCCTTCTCCCTTACAGCAGGTGTGTGTGTGTTGGTCTGTGTGTGTGTGTGTGTGTGTGTTGGTCTGTGTGTGTGTGTGTGTGTGTGTTGGTCTGTGTGTTTGTCTGTGTTTGTGTGTGTGTGTTTGTCTGTGTGTGTGTGTTTGTCTGTGTGTGTGTTTGTTTGTTTGTTTGTTTGTGTGTGTGTTTGTCTGTGTTTGTCTGTGTGTGTGTGTGTTTGTCTGTGTGTGTTTGTGTTTGTGTGTGTTTGTTTGTCTGTGTGTGTGTGTGTCTGTGTTTCTGCGTGTGTGTGTGTGTGTTTGTCTGTGTGTGCTTGTCTGTGTGTGTGTGTGTGTTGTGTGTGTGTGTGTGTGTGTGTGTCTGTGTGTGTGTCTGTGTTTGTGCATGTGTGTGCGTGTGTGTGTGTGTGTGTGTGTGTGTGTGTGTGTGTGTGTGTGTGTGTGTGTGTGTGTGTGTGTGTGTGTGTGTGTGTGTGTGTGTGTGTGTGTGCAGGTCTGGGTTAAAAGGGGTGATTGAGAGGTTTATGTGCAGTAGTAGCTGGGTTATTTTACTACCATAGTAACACTCTGTCTGTTTGATAAGCCGCTGTAGAGTTTCCTGTGGCTTAGCCAAGATCTAAGATGGTCGCTTGTCGTTCCTGTTCTATTGTCTCCGTCTCTCTCTGTCTCTGTTAGTGATATTATAGACACAATTACCCAAGCTAATTGACTTTGGGGACAAACATAGGCTATGTGGAATATTCTGGCAGCAATGTGGAGTGACTAGGGGATGAAATGTGACTTTATTAAGAGGAAATCCCTCGCTTGTTAGGGTCTTTCAACGTTTCCCTGACATCTTTAAAACGTGTCTGGTCAGCCAAAGACATGCTTAATGGACACGGAACTGTGTAATTTGGATGTTTGCAATGATGTGTTAGCTTTGTGGCTAATGCTAACCCTCTCTCTCTCTCTCTCTCTCTCTCTCTGTCTCTCTCTCTCTCTCTCTGTCTCTCTCTGTCTCTCTCTCTCTCAGCGACCTCTAATGGCACCATGGAGGGGCTTGAGAACCAGGAAGGAGGAGTTTGCAAGATGAAATCCATGAAGATAATCATGAAAGTGGGACAAAGTGAGTATTTCTACTACCAGTTAATTCATGCAAGACAACACCTGTGAGTGTCTGTGAGCAGCAGCGTGTAGTCAGGAACAGATAACCAGAGGTATTGACTACTGCATTATTCAGCTCAATAGCCTCCATGACACTTAGGACAGAGAATAAGAGAGGAAATGAGTGAGAGAGACAGAGACACAGACACAGACACAGAGACACAGACACAGAGACACAGACACAGAGACACAGACACAGAGACAGAGACACAGACACAGTGACAGAGACACAGAGACAGAGACACAGAGACAGAGACACAGACACAGAGACAGAGACACAGAGACAGACAGAGACACAGAGACAGACACAGAGACAGAGCCAGACAGAGAGACAGAGACAGAGACAGAGAGACAGAGACACAGAGAGGCAGAGACAGAGACACAGACAGACAGAGACACAGACAGAGAGACACAGACACAGAGACAGAGAGACAGAGACAGAGACACAGAGAGACAGAGACACAGACAGAGAGACACAGACAGAGAGACACAGACAGAGAGACAGAGACAGAGAAACAGAGACAGAGAGACAGAGACAGAGGCAGAGACAGAGAGACAGAGACAGGGGTCTTCAGAGGTAATGGATCAGGAGATGGATTCCCCTAACATATACACATCTGTCCTCTGTGATGCCGCCCGCCCGGTCCCTGCAGATCATTTAACGACCATGATTATTCATAAATCAGTTGCCTCGCCACCCAACAGGGTCATTTTCCCCCAGGTCGCCATCTACAACAGCAGCAGCTGCTCACTGAGAATTGCTGAAGGTCAGGGAATTAATCAGGAGTGCTACGCTTTCATTAAGAGCA
>NW_021823433.1:10000-42466 GCF_901001165.1 Salmo trutta
TTGGAGAACACAAAGAGAAAAGCTGCTCGCTGGGGATTTTTGGGGGAATACCTCCTATTCGCTCCTCTTCTCTCCCAGTAGCTTGTGTGTTTGTGTGTGTGGACAGACGGACGGACGGACTGACGGAAGGACAGATGGATGGTTGGAGAGACAGAAAGACAGAAAGATGCCCCCCCTACACGTGTTTGTTTTGGATACACAGAAGGAAAAGAGGAGTTGACCCAAACCTCCCTGGATATCCTGCTCTGGGATTCTCCCCGAAAGAGACTACTGCTGGGAAAGAGAGGGAAAGAGACAACGGAGGGAGAAAGAGAGGGATGGCAGAGAGAGGAAAAGGAGAGTAGGGGCGGACCATGAACTCATGTCAGTAATGGCAGGTAGCCCCTCTGCCCAGAGACACTTTGTGGATTCAGTGACGGGAGCAGAAATATCCACTCTGGGACAATCCCGATTGACACACGGACATCACCCACACAACCACCCACTCACTCACCCTATCACCCACACACACCCACCTACTCATCCACTCTCAGTCATTGTGAACTGTTCATACCCTCGTACTAATTACAACCCATATTTCCCTCATCGTTCCGACCACACCTTTTACTTTCTTGCATCATCAATCATTACCGTGGTTACTTGAAAAAAGGTTTTGGAGAAGAAGAAAAAAACATGATTCCTTTTTATAGCGTCATATTGTTGGTTCATTCCTGGTATTGTTCAACTTGCAGATAGATTTTTTTTTGTAACGTGGTATTGTCTCAGCTCATGCCGTGCTGGTGTACGTGACGTTCAAATACACACACACACACACACACACACACACACACACCACACACACACACACACACACACACACACACACACACACACACACACACACACACACTGCAGCCCAGCACTGGGAGAGCAGAAAGCAGGACTTAGAGAGGGCTGGACCATATGTAAGATGAGGTGTTTGATTTGTGTTCCGTCCCATCGGGGGACATGCTGCTCATTCTACTCCCTCTGAGTGGTCAGGGCTCGCCAGGTGGCTCCTGGGAAAGGTGGAGGACCTAAATGAATGATAGAGCAGCACTTTTTACCCCCCCCACTGTCCCTCTACCCAGTCAAGCAGTCAGATCACAGAGAGGGAGAGAGAGGCGCTGACAGTGGAGGTGAAATAGAGAGAGGATAGAAGCTGCATCCCTTTTGGTATGGTTGTAATAGTAGCAAGGACTGGCTTTCCATAGATGGGCTATTTACAACACCGAGAGGTGTTAGTGAGCCGGAAATACAGGCAATAAGAAATCCCATCATGCCTTGCTGCTGCAGCTTCAGCTACATGGAGGAAAGGTAAAGATAAGAGAAGCCCAGGTCTGGTGGAGTTTAACCCAGCCGCTGGCTGAAACAGAGAAGCCCAGGTCTGGTGGAGTTTAACCCAGCCGCTGGCTGAAACAAAGAAGCCCAGGTCTGGTGGAGTTTAACCCAGCCGCTGGCTGAAACAGAGAGGCCCAGGTCTGGTGGAGTTTAACCCAGCCGCTGGCTGAAACAGAGAGGCCCAGGTCTAGTGGAGTTTAACCCAGCCGCTGGCTGAAACAGAGAGGCCCAGGTCTAGTGGAGTTTAACCCAGCCGCTGGCTGAAACAGAGAGGCCCAGGTCTGGTGGAGTTTAACCCAGCCGCTGGCTGAAACAGAGAAGCCCAGGTCTGGTGGAGTTTAACCCAGCCGCTGGCTGAAACAAAGAAGCCCAGGTCTAGTGGAGTTTAACCCAGCCGCTGGCTGAAACAGAGAGGCCCAGGTCTGGTGGAGTTTAACCCAGCCGCTGGCTGAAACAGAGAGGCCCAGGTCTAGTGGAGTTTAACCCAGCCGCTGGCTGAAACAGAGAGGCCCAGGTCTAGTGGAGTTTAACCCAGCCGCTGGCTGAAACAGAGAGGCCCAGGTCTGGTGGAGTTTAACCCAGCCACTGGCTGAAACAGAGAAGCCCAGGTCTGGTGGAGTTTAACCCAGCCGCTGGCTGAAACAAAGAAGCCCAGGTCTAGTGGAGTTTAACCCAGCCGCTGGCTGAAACAGAGAGGCCCAGGTCTGGTGGAGTTTAACCCAGCCGCTGGCTGAAACAGAGAGGCCCAGGTCTAGTGGAGTTTAACCCAGCCGCTGGCTGAAACAGAGAGGCCCAGGTCTGGTGGAGTTTAACCCAGCCGCTGGCTGAAACAGAGAAGCCCAGGTCTGGTGGAGTTTAACCCAGCCGCTGGCTGAAACAGAGAAGCCCAGGTCTAGTGGAGTTTAACCCAGCCGCTGGCTGAAACAGAGAAGCCCAGGTCTAGTGGAGTTTAACCCTTCTGTAGAGTCTGCTCCCAGGGACAACAAGAACCGTTGCTATCCTACACAACTTTAAAAAGCACAGGGACATCAAAGCTCATGGTCACTGTTTCTCAAGCATCATCTTTAGCATTTCCTTGTTGTTTTTTTCTTACTATTATACATTTTTTTTGTTAGAAAAATAGATTAACATTTAAAGGAGGACATTTTGAAACAGAAAGAGTAAGAAATAAACCATCTGAAAAAGCATTATTTATTCATCATAGACCCATTTGAGCACAGGTGTTGTCAGAAAGACAGTGTTGATAAGTTAACGCTGATATATTCTGGTATAAAAGTACACATTATGCAAGCTAGGGTTTTGATGATCTAATTCACCCATAATGTCCCATCTTTTCATTAACTTCCACCCAGAGACACAGGACTAGGGCCTGGGAAGGGGATAGGGAGGGCAGCCTGGACATATGCCCCAAGGGGAGAGGTTGTTGGCCCCAAAATAGCATAACCACGAGGCAGACCAGCAGTGTATCCCACACTCCTTCACTGTAGCATCTCCCAAAGGACCATGGGAAGATTCTCATGATGACCCTGTGCCCCTCTTTCCCCATGCTACCGTGTGCGTGTGTGTGTGTGTGTGTGTGTGCCTCCTTTTGAGCAAGGCCAGTGAAAGACAGCCATTTTGTTCTCTTTATTCACACACATTTGAAAACATTGACTTAAGAAAATGAGAACACGATTGTGACTTATACCACACCCAATCATGTATCTGTTCACAACCAACATTCTCATTAGTTCATTAAGAACATCAAATTTCACCAAGCCTTGTATGATCTGGGGTTTGTGCCTCTAAGAGGCTACAAAATCTGCAAATATGCAATTTCTATTTATTTTTTTAAGAATTGAGAGAAATCTACACCTATGGAAAGTGTTCTTAAACCACTGAGAGATGTAACAACAAACAGGACAAAAACAAAACGAGTAAAGTACATCACACGAGCCTGCTGTTAGAGTTTTTCATTTCTAGTATTATTTTAAACTTTTTTTCTCTTTTTTTTTTTACTGTGTGCCGTAGTTCCAAGGTAAACTGTGAAGAAAAAGAAACATTTTGAAAATGAAATGCACCTGGTTAGTTATTTAAGAAAAAGTGAGAGAAAAAAAACAAAAAACACACCAGGAATCACAAACAAATTGATGTTTCGTTGCTGTCTGACTGCGACAGAATATGACAATCGTTTTAGTTTCTTTGAATCTGACGTCCTTATCCTAGCTAACGTACAACTGACATTCTTCTGACATGGCTAGGGTCGTTTTTCTGTCTCTGTTATATGAATGAAATGTTGCAGCAATGTTGAGAGAATGTTAGTATCCTGGCTAGGAGAAGTACCTCAGGCTACTGTAAAATGCCTTGCTCGTATTGGTCAGCCCTTGGTCACCTGACTCAGTAATTTTGCACCGTTCTTCTGTAGGTAAGAAACTGTAAATACATGAATGTTTGTATTGTTTATGGATCCTGGGTTGTTACAATAGCCTTATTCACCTTTTTAGGAAAGTAAATGGAACACGCTTCAGTAAACAGAGCATACTTTCGTTGGTAAATAGCTTGTGTATATATTGACAAGATCAATAAAACAATGTTTTTATCAACTCTTAAAGTAAGATGTTTTGTATACAATTCGATTTTTTTTTTTGCTATGTATTTTAGCTAGCGCTCGTTGGAAAGCCCTTGTCCTTCCTCCCACTCCCTCCCCCTTTGCACTGTTTCCATGGCAATTTGGTTTGGAAACAATCGAGAGAAAAAGTTGCCAAACCGACTGCTGCATATTCGTGTGTACCATAAATATTTATTGAATTCATTTTTGTTGTTGTTCTGTTTTTTTTATTTGATTTCTGTTCAGTAAGTGACACAGTATTACGATTGCGTTGTTCATCTGTCTACCTGTCCTGGTTTCGTTAGTCTATCCTGGTTTCGTTAGTCTGTCCTGGTTTCGTTAGTCTGTCCTGGTTTCTGTAACCCCTCCCCTTGCAGTTTGAGATGACCAGGCCGTTGAAATGGTTAAACATTAAAAAATAAACTAAAGTGACACACATTCCACCAGTCTGTTAAGAACTGAAAATGTTTTTCAATAAAATGTTTTTCCTATGGACATGCCGTCTGTGTTTTCCTATGGTCTGTCTGTGTTTTCCTATGGTCTGTCTGTGTTTTCCTATGGACATGCCGTCTGTCTGTGCTGTTTTGAGTCTGTATTTCTGTCTGAATTAGATGGATTTTCTGAACTTGTGGGTTCTCTACAGGACATCACACTGTGCAACACTTGTGGTTACATACGGTTTGCACTGCAAAACACGTCGACCTTCCCTAGGTACAGCATTTGATACTATTGGAAGGCATTGACATCTTACCAAGACAAATAATTTGAGTGCGTTGACAGATCATTTCACTTTAACCTCTCTGGGGTATGTGGGACGCTAGCATCCCACCTGCGGGACACACTATTCAACAGCCAGTGAAATAGCAGGGCGGCAAATGCAAAACAACAAAAATCTCATAATTCAAATTTCTCAAACATACAACTATTATATACCATTTTAAAGATATGCTTCTCGTTAATCCAACCACATTGTCCAATTTCAAAAAGGCTTTACGGCAAAAGCATAACATTAGATTATGTTCAGACAGCGCCGAGACAAGAAAAACCACACAGCCATTTTCCAAGCAAGGAGAGGCGTCACAAAAACCAGAAATACAGCTAAAATGAATCACTGACCTTTGATGATCTTCATCAGATGGCACTCATAGGACTTCATGTTACACAACACATGTATGTTTTGCTCGATAAAGTTCATATTTATATCCAAAAACAGCATTTTACATTGGCGTGTAATGTTCAGAAATGTTTTGCCTCCCAAAACTTCCGGTGAATGAGCACATCAATTTATAGAAATACTCATCATAAACGTTGATAAAATACTCCACTGTTATTCAAAGAATTATAGATACACTTCTCCTTAATGCAACCGCTGTGTCAGATTTCAAAAATACTTTACAGCGAAAGCACACTTTGCAATAATCTGAGTACAGCGTTCAGACACGAAACCAAACCCGCTATTTTGTGGAGTCAACAAAACTCAGAAATAATATTATAAATATTCACTTACCTTTGATGATCTTTATCAGAATGCACTCCCAGGCATCCCAGGTCCACAATAAATGTTTGTTTTGTTCGATAAAGTCCATAATTTATGTCCAAATACCTCCTTTTTGTTTGCGCGTTCAGTCCACTACTCCAAATGCAGGAAGTGCGCGCAAAATGTCACGACGAAAAGTAAAACAAAAAGTTATATTTACGTTCGTAGAAATATGTCAAATGATGTATAGCATCAACCTTTAGGACGTTTTTAACATACATCTTCAGTAATATTCCAACCGGACAATTCCAATGTCTTCAGAAAAGAAAAGGAACACGAGCTAATGCTCATGTGAGCGTGCGCCTCTGAGCTCGCGCCTCTGAGCTCATGTCATTTTCTCACTCATCAACTTCCAGGCCCTCTTGTTCGCTCCATATTCACAGTAGAAGCATGAAACAACGTTCTAAAGACTGTTGACATCTAGTGGAAGCCTTAGGAAGTGCAAAATGAACCCTAAGTCACTGTATACTGTATAGGCAATCACTTGAAAAACTACAAACCTCAGATTTCCACACTTCCTGGTTGGATTTTTCTCTGGTTTTTGCCTGCCATATGAGTTCTGTTATACTCACAGACATCATTCAAACAGTTTTCGAAACTTCAGAGTGTTTTCTATCCAAATCGACTAATAATATGCATATCCTACCTTCTGAGCCTGAGTAGCAGGCATTTTAATTTGGGCTCGCCTTTCATCCGGACGTAAAAATACTGCCCCCTACCCTAGAGAAGTTAACCTTAAAAAGCCTTGAAACAGGTCAGAATATCTTAAAACAAGACACATTAATCTTCATGCATTTTCTGCGTCAGTGGAATCAACTCAAAACAGGTCATTTTCAGTTCATGATCTCAGTACATTTTATTTTTCATTTTACGTTTGTTAGTCTCTGGAAATGTAAGCACGTTTTTCTCTGTTGTGTGTGTCTGTGTGCTGTTTATCTGTTGTGTGTGTCTGTGTGCTGTTTATCTGTTGTGTGTGTCTGTCTGCTGTTCATCTGTTGTGTGTGTCTGTGTGCTGTTTATCTGTTGTGTGTGTCTGTCTGCTGTTCATCTGTTGTGTGTGTCTGTGTGCTGTTTCTCTGTTGTGTGTGTCTGTGTGCTGTTTCTGTCACGTCCTGACCAGTATAAGGGTTATTTGTTATTGTAGTTTGGTCAGGACGTGGCAGAGGGTATTTGTTTTATGTGGTTCGGGGTGGTGTTTTTGGAGAAGGGTATTTGATTTATGTATTCCGGGGTTTTTGGGCACTGTTCCTTGTTTATGTATTTCTATGTTTAGTCTAGTTGGTTGTATTTCTATGTTTAGGTTAATGGGGGGTTGGACTCTCAATTGGAGGCAGGTGCTTTCTCGTTGCCTCTGATTGAGAGTCCTATATATGGGTATGTGTTTGGTTTAGTGTTTCTGGGAGATTGTTTCTTGTTTTGCTGAGTGTGCCTGACAAGACTGTTTTGTTGTTTGTGAGTTCGTTTCATTTTGTTTTGTTGTTTTTGGTGTTCTTGTTATTTAAATAAATAAACAAGATGAGCATCCACATTCCTGCTGCGTTTTGGTCCTCCATTCCAGACGACAACCGTAACAGAATCTCCCACCACAAACGGACCAAGCAGCGGAGGAAGGAGCAACAGGTGGACTTGAAGGAGCAAAGGGATTTCGAGATGGACTGGCGGGAGAAATGGACCTGGGAGGACATTCTGGACGGGGCTGGACCTGGGCACCAGGCTGGGGAATACCGTCGCCCAAGGGAGGAAATCGAGGCAGCCAAGGCAGAGAGGCGGATGTACGAGGCCTTGTACGCGCAGAGGGAGAAGCACGAGAGACACCCCCAATAATTTTTTTTGGGGGGGGCACACGGGTAGTTTGGCTGGGCCAAGGATGAGCCATAAGCCAGCTACCCGTGTTTATATGGAGGACCGTATGGAGTGGAGGGCGCCGTGTTTTGCTGAAGTGCGCACGATCTCGCCCATACGCACGCACAGTCCAGTGCGAGTTATTCCAGCCCCTCGCAGATGCTGTGCTAGAGTGGGCATCCAGCCTGGTAGGAGGATGCCTGCGCAGCGCGTCTGGTCACCGGTGCGCCTCCTAGGACCAGGCTACCCTACGCCCGCTCTACGCACGGCAACCATCAGGCCCCTGCACAGCCCAGTTCGCCCTGTACTAGCACCCCGCTCGTACAGGGCTACTAGTTCCATCCAGCCAGGACGGGTTGTGCAGGAGGTGAGATCAAGACCGCCTGTGCGCCTCCATGGCCCGGTGTCTCCAGTTCCTGTCTCTCGTGCGGACCTGGAAGTGCGAAACCCCAGTCTGGCACGTCCAGTACCAGCACCATGCACCAGGCTTCCAGTGCGTCAGCCCAGTCCGACTCGTCCTGTTCCCGCTCCCCGCACTAGCCCTGAGGTGCATGTTCCCAGTCTGGCACGTCCAGTACCAGCACCACGCACTAGGCTTCCAGTGCGTCAGCCGCTCGTCAGTCAGGAGTCGCCAGAGCTGCCCGCTAGTCAGGAGTCGCCAGAGCTGCCCTCCAGTCAGGAGTCGCCAGAGCTGCCCGCCAGTCAGGAGTCGCCAGAGCTGCCTGCCAGTCAGGAGTGGCAGAGAGACACCCCCGTGGTCCTCCATTCCAGACGACAACCGTGACAGAATCTCCCCCCACAAACGGACCAAGCAGCGGAGGAAGGAGCAACAGGTGGACTTGAAGGAGCAAAGGGATTTCGAGATGGACTGGCGGGAGAAATGGACCTGGGAGGACATTCTGGACGGGGCTGGACCAGAGCTGCCCGCCAGTCAGGAGTCGCCAGAGCTGCCCGCCAGTCAGGAGTCGCCAGAGCTGCCCGCCAGTCAGGAGTCGCCAGAGCTGCCCGCCAGTCAGGAGTCGCCAGAGCTGCCCGCCAGTCAGGAGTCGCCAGAGCGGCCCCCCAGCCAGGAGCCGCCAGAGCGGCCCGTCTGCCCGGAGATGCCAGAGCGGCCCGTCTGCCCGGATCAGCAAGAGCGGCCCATCTGCCCGGATCAGCCAGAGCGGCCCGTCTGCCCGGATCAGCCAGAGCGGCCCGTCTGCCCGGATCAGCCAGAGCGGCCCGTCTGCCCGGATCAGCCAGAGCAGCCCGTCTCGCCGGATCAGCCAGAGCGGCCCGTCGCGCCGGATCAGCCAGAGCGGCCCGTCGCGCCGGATCAGCCAGAGCGGCCCGTCGCGCCGGATCAGCCAGAGCGGCCCGTCGCGCCGGAGATGCCAGAGTGGCCCGCCTGTGACCCGGAACCGGGTGAGTCTGCCTATGACCCGGAACCAGAGGATTCTAGCAGCAACCCGGAACTGAGTAAGTCTATTAATGATCCAGAACTAAATATAAGTAACTGTGTTTCAAATGAGTCTGCTGACAGTGTGGAATAGAAGAGGTCTGCCTATGATCCGAAACAAGGGGAGTCTGCCTACGGCCTGAAACGGATTAAGTCTGTCTGCATTCTGGAGGACAGTAGGCCGGAGCCTGAACCACCACCTGTATAGGTGGGTTGGGGAGGGGGGGTGTAGCACAAGTGCCGTCGGTGACGGCAGCCACCCTCCCTTCCCTCCCTTTAGTTTAGGGGGATTTTTTTTGGGGGGGGGTTTTGTTTATTTATGAGGTGCATCCGGGGTCTGCACCTTTAGGGGGGGGTACTGTCAAGTCCTGACCAGTATAAGGGTTATTTGTTATTGTAGTTTGGTCAGGACGTGGCAGAGGGTATTTGTTTTATGTGGTTCGGGGTGGTGTTTTTGGAGAAGGGTATTTGATTTATGTATTCCGGGGTTTTTGGGCACTGTTCCTTGTTTATGTATTTCTATGTTTAGTCTAGTTGGTTGTATTTCTATGTTTAGGTTAATGGGAGGTTGGACTCTCAATTGGAGGCAGGTGCTTTCTCGTTGCCTCTGATTGAGAGTCCTATATATGGGTATGTGTTTTGTTTAGTGTTTGTGGGAGATTGTTTCTTGTTTTGCTGAGTGTGCCTGACAAGACTGTTTTGTTGTTCGTGAGTTCGTTTTGTTTTGTTGTTTTTGGTGTTCTTGTCATTTAAATAAATATACAAGGTGAGCATCCACATTCCTGCTGCGTTTTGGTCCTCCATTCCAGACGACAACCGTGACAATTTCTCTGTGTGTGTCTGTGTGCTGTTTCTCTGTTGTGTGTGTCTGTGTGCTGTTTCTCTGTTGTGTGTGTCTGTGTGCTGTTTCTCTGTTGTGTGTGTCCGTGTGCTGTTTCTTTCTTTCATTGTCTGAGTATGTTTAAGAATGTAGTTCAGTATATCAGTAGTATCTGTATACTGTATATCAGTAGTCAGTAGTATCTGTATACTGTATATCAGTAGCCAGTAGTATCTGATATCAGTATATCAGTAGTATCTGTATACTGTATATCAGTAGCCAGTAGTATCTGTATACTGTATATCAGTAGCTAGTAGTATCTGTATACTGTATATCAGTAGCCAGTAGTATCTGATATCAGTAGTCTGTAGTATCTGATATCAGTAGTCAGTAGTATCTTTATACTGTATATCAGTAGCCAGTAGTATCTGATATCAGTAGTCAGTAGTATCTGATATCAGTAGTCAGTAGTATCTGATATCAGTAGCCAGTAGTATCTGCATACTGTATATCAGTAGCCAGTAGTATCTGTATACTGTATATCAGTAGCCAGTAGTATCTGATATCAGTAGCCAGTAGTATCTGATATCAGTAGCCAGTAGTATCTGATATCAGTAGTCTGTAGTATCTGATATCAGTAGCCAGTAGTATCTGCATACTGTATATCAGTAGCCAGTAGTATCTGCATACTGTATATCAGTAGCCAGTAGTATCTGTATACTGTATATCAGTAGCCAGTAGTATCAGTAGCCAGGCTGTGTATAGGTGTGGTCCTCTGCTCGGCTCTCTGTACAGGGTGGTCCATTGTGCTGTGGCCCTGGGTGATGATGTCATGGCGGGCTGTGATTAAGAGGGCCTCTCGGCTCTCGACGGGGGACACTGGCTCTCTGGAACAGACCCAACAACCTAATGCAGAGCAAGCCAGACCAGAGCAGCCAGTGTCCTGCCTGGATCAAGTCTACACTAGGGGCTATAGCATTTTAGACCAGCCAGTGTCCTGCCTGGATCAAGTCTACACTAGGGGCTATAGCATTTTAGACCAGCCAGTGTCCTGCCTGGATCAAGTCTATACTAGGTGAAAGGTTAGTGGAATCTGTGTGGGTAGCTGGACAGGTAGGATGACTGACAGTGAAGGTGAACAGGTGGTCACAGGTCAGGTGACAGAGGAATGGATGAGACTGAGGCAGGAATTCTTTTAACCATAAAGTGGTATATTTACTGGGTAGTCTGTGCTGCATAACAAAGGAAACAGAATAACATGTATCCAATCAAATTCATAATCACAAAGATCAAATCATAACAATCGTTCATTATTAACATTATTAGGTAATTCAGCAATTCAGTTCAATAAGAAGTCAATAGGAATCATCCTTGAGTCATTTAGGCTCGTAACTATTCATCATAATCATGAGAAGAATAATACAAATAATTCAATCAGTGATCGGTTGTTCAATCTATAATCCCCATCAGTTTGATATCAGAATTGATCAGTTCAGCAAACAATTACGTTTCATATTTCCCCCTTTCAAGTTTGTCTTCATATGTACATGTAATTTCATGACATATTAACCATATATCGATGGCATAATTGGCCTGTGATGATCTGTAGGGCCGTGATCATTGACCATTTACATTACACAATAGGTTTGAAGCGTGCGCTCCGAGCCGCGCTCCGCGGTATTATTTATAAACAATAACTGATGGTCCACTCTCCCGATCGCAACAGATAGTTCAGATGAAAAGGTAAGAGAATCGGTGGATTTACGTGTATTCATGGACGCACAGAACGTCTGGATTAGACGGAGTTAAGGAAGAGAAAGCAGCGAAATCGGGCTGTGGCGATTTCCTCCTTTAAATGAGTTGAGATCTGTCAGACATTTCCAACTGACCTAATTTAAGCGCCCCTGGTCCAGCTGAGCAAGTGGCCATGAATTAAAGGATTCTTCCACCAACTCCATGGGCCTTTTCTACACTAGAGGCTATAGCATTTTAGACCAGCCAGTGTCCTGCCTGGATCAAGTCTACACTAGGGGCTGTAGCATTTTAGACCAGCCAGTGTCCTGCCTGGATCAAGTCTACACTAGGGGCTATAGCATTTTAGACTAGCCAGTGTCCTGCCTGGATCAAGTCTACACTAGGGGCTGTAGCATTTTAGACTAGCCAGTGTCCTACCTGGATCAAGTCTACACTAGGGGCTGTAGCATTTTAGACTAGCCAGTGTCCTGCCTGGATCAAGTCTACACTAGGGGCCATAGCATTTTAGACCAGCCAGTGTCCTGCCTGGATCAAGTCTACACTAGGGGCTATAGCATTTTAGACCAGCCAACCCTTAGACGTAGCCCATAGGCTTAAGGGTTCTTCGGCTGTCCCCATAAAGTATCCCTTTTTGGATTCTCCTATTGGGATTGAAAAAAAATAAAAAGTTCTACCTGGAATCAAAAAGGGTTCTTCCATTGTTTTAAAAAAAAGAGTGTACAATAGATCAGCTACTGAATATCTGGCTGGGTTATTCAAACCCAGCCGTTGTCCCCCATCTAGCTACATATATCAACTTTGTTATTATCCTGGACCTGAACACCAAATACATTCTTATGCCCAGGTCAAAAACCCAATAAATCACTGGGTAATAACAACACATCCCTGGATTGCTGTACTGTGAAATATATCCCAATTAAAATAGTCAGTAGGTCTACACTACTGTGCAGCAGTGATGTGCAGTCGGATGTTGGGTTAGAACTGGCTGTAACAAAACAAGATTTACTCACAAAAAAACGTTGACGAGGCCCAAGTTCACCATACAACAAATAGCTATTAACCTGAATTTGACAAACAATTTTCACCCAATGTAGCCAAGATATATAAGCGATCGCTTTCGACAAAAATGACTCACTGCTCCACTGAGCTCAGCCGTAGACCGATGTATTATCCCAAGTAACAACTGATAGGTGACGCTAAAATACCGATATATAGACATATTTCATTGGAATAATTCGCAATGCAAACTCCAGAGTAGGGCCGTTAAGGTGATCGTATTACCGCCACACACCGGCTGTCACGAGTCATGATGGTCACGGTAACTGGGCTTCTCCAAGCTCTGATGCTGTTGATAGTCATTAGTAGCCTACCAAACTTGATAACTGCCAGGTACTCCGCACTCTGTTGTCCCTATAATCACTCTGACATCAATACGAATCTAATCTAAAATCTAATCAAACACTTAATGAGAGCCCATTAGCTTATGTTGCCCAACATTTCTATAGGCTATGCAATTGCATGAGAAAACAGAGTGATGGCCTCTATTAAAAAGAGGAGGATCCCATCAGCTTTCTATAGGCTAGGCATACCAATGTATATTTATTTCTCAACTTTCCTAATATTAAGCACATTACTTATCTTTACAACAAGGAGTATAGCATATCTGGCTGGCATGAAAATGAACCACGGGAAAAGCATCCTCCATTTACTATTTAAGTGCATAGATGACACACATGTTTTTCCGCTGCCCCTATTTCGATACAAGTTCATTCTAAATCAAAACAGATTTCATAAATGTATTATTTAGTGTATGTTAAGACAAGATTAAATCAAGAATAGTCTGATGGTTGACAATATTAGCCCATCACTTGTGAATGATGCCCAGCTTAAGGCAAACAGTGCATGCTTTTTTTCTTGACTTTTTCAAATCAAAGTCGCACACCTCATCTAGCCTAGCCCATAGTCCTATATGTTTTAATAAGGTTAGTATCACACCTCATGTAGCCTAGCCCATAGGCCTATATGTTTTAATAAGGTTAGTATCACACCTAAAGTGGCCAAATAACTTAAAAATGAAGCACATTAATCTGCTTTACAATGGGTGTAGAGCCTAACTGGCATACATAAGCAGCGCGTGAGTTTCAAGTTTGGGGATATCCTGCTGCTTATAGCCTACTGCCATGTGTGCATTGCTGCGCATTGCTGCACTTATAATGTGAAGAAATAGTCTAATAGTTTATCAACATTTTAAGCTAAATGTTCTCATCTCATTGCTTAAACATTTTTTTTTTAATGCTAGTACTTTTATTAATTTGGGATCTTTCACATCTCACAACTGTCCCAGACTATGTTTGGAAAATGTATTTCTCGCACAGAATAGAATAGGTCACTTTTGTATTATGGGGATAGTAGATTGACATTGGCTAGTTATTTTGCTGTTTGTTAGGCCAAATCATCTTGTTGGCTGACGAAAAGTAAATGTGGACAGTTCTTCCTTCCAATATCTTCGATATGCGCCTCGGAATTGGATAAGGACGTGCGCAGTTGCGTACCCGATGTGTCTGTTTTCACTTGTTGCCGTTGAGAAAGACCCGATCACATGACTGAGAGCCATGTGAGTGAGAGGTGCTTCAGCGTGAGGCGGGGAATTATAATTATTATATAGGGCATAATGGCCACTGGCCACAGAATGCAGTTTTTTGGGGGGGGGGATTATGGCCACACAAAGGGGAAATTCTAGGCGTTATTAAGTTCTTGTCAAAGTGTGAATGAGAGACTGATGAAGTGTGTACAGCCTGTACAAAAAAAACAAAGCAGAGCTCAGGCCTTTCAAGCAACTTTATTCAAATCATCATTAGAGTCTCATCATGCAGCCTTACAATTTATTAAACATCATAACATATAGGCCAACGTTTGTAGAACAACTAAAGTTACATAAATAACTCTAAATTAAGCGCATAGAAGTACCTGTTTCTTTGTTAACCGCTCAACATAGAATAGCCGAAAGAGCGCACTACCTCAAACCGTTGGGAGAAAATATACTTTCTATTTCATTCAGCTATGTTCAATTGTATTCTTCATACTATAAAATAATATAAAATAATGCTATGGAATTCTAAGCAAATCTTGTCTGCTAAATGAACTAGTGTAGCCCACAGCCATTTGGCATAGCCAGATCAGGGCCTAACATAAGAACAACTCAGAGGATGCTATTCTGTTCTTCTGAAATAGACTACATTTTCTTCATATCATGTTTCTTTAGACCTGTCTAAAATAAATAATGGATTTATTGTGAAGGTGTAGGCTATATTACATGGATTTATTAGACGTTTTAAAATGTAGACGTTCCAACAGTCTGCATCACTGGCTTGTATGCTATGCGTGGAAGACAAGAGATGCTAAATGTGTTTATGTTCATCAATGGTCAATTACCGTGAGACCGGCTGTTATTTGCTTGACAATCACCTGCTGACATTCATGACGGCCACACAGCCCTAGGCATGGGTCCTCAGATCCTCAGCCCTGCTCCTGTGTCTTTCACAGTGGATTTGTAATTCTTCCAATGCGCGGCAAGCGCAAACACACACACACACGTGCACACACACACACACGCACACACACGCAGGCACACACACACACACACACTAATATTATTACACACATATACACTGAGTGGACAAAACACTCAAAACACTCTGCTCTTTCCATGACACAGACTGAACAGGTGAATCCATGTAAAAGCTATGATCCCTTATTGATGTCACCTGTTAAATCCACTTCAAATCAGTGTAGAAGAAGGGGAAGAGATAGGTTAAATAATGATTTTTAAGCCTTGAGACAATTGAGACATGGATTGTGTTTGTGTGCCATTCAAGAATTGCAACGCTGCAGGTTTGTCACACTCAACAGTTTCCCGTGTGTATCAACAATGGTCTACCACCCAAATTGACATCCAGCCAACTTGACACAACTGTTGGAAGCATTGGATTCAATACCTTGTAAAGTCCTTTGCATGGTAGACCATTCTTGATAAGGGCAAAAGGGGTTGCAATTAAATATTAGGAAGGTGTTCCTAATGTTTTTGGACACTCGGTGTATAATAAATATGGTTCTAACTAAAGGTACATAACGATCTAAATGACTGAAAAAAATAATAATTATAGTGTTTTATGGGTAAAGGCTAAAGGAGATCTGACACGTTTTGTTCTATGAGATAATCTTTATCAGCTAACATCACCGTTTGTGAATTTGTAAACATTTATGTCATCAAAACAAGCACATAAAAAAGACTCATAATTCATAAAGGTTATAATAACTGACTGATATTATCTCATAGAACAACATTTATAATATCACCTAAGCCTGTGTAAACCTCAGACCTTATTTTCAGTGTTTATCCCAAAACCTTATTATTTTCCCATTCAGTTTCCCCGTAGGAACGGCCAACGAACCAGAGGTAACTAATTTCCTTTTTCTTAGGACAACGAGCTGGGGAGCTCTATTCTAATGATTAAACTGCAGCCTAACACACAAATCGCAAATGAAAATGCATTTAGGTCTACTGTTACTTGTAAATTAAGTCCATTCTTCTGGTGAACCTCTCAGTGACAATGTTGTAGAAGTCACAGCAGAACCCATTGTCCAACATATTAATCTGCAGGGAACACAGCAGGGAGACACATCCCCAAGGCCTCTATTCTGCCAGCACACAGCAGGGAGACACATCCCCAAGACCTCTATTCTGCCAGCACACAGCAGGGAGACACATCCTCGAGGCCTCTATTCTGCCAGCACACAGCAGGGAGACACATCCCCAAGGCCTCTATTCTATAGGCACACAGCAGGGAGACACATCCCCAAGGCCCCTATTCTGTAGGCACACAGCAGGGAGACACATCCCCAAGGCCCCTATTCTGTAGGCACACAGCAGGGAGACACATCCCCAAGGCCCCTATTCTGTAGGCACACAGCAGGGAGACACATCCCCAAGGCCCCTATTCTGTAGGCACACAGCAGGGAGACACATCCCCAAGGCCTCTATTCTGTAGGCACACAGCAGGGAGACACATCCCCAAGGCCTCTATTCTGTAGGCACACAGCAGGGAGACACATCCCCAAGGCCTCTATTCTGCCAGCACACAGCAGGGAGACACATCCCCAAGGCCTCTATTCTGCAGGCACACAGCAGGGAGACACATCCCCAAAGCCTCTATTCTGCCAGCACACAGCAGGGAGACACATCCCCAAGGCCTCTATTCTGTAGGCACACAGCAGGGAGACACATCCCCAAGGCCTCTATTCTGCCAGCACACAGCAGGGAGACACATCCCCAAGGCCTCTATTCTGCCAGCACACAGCAGGGAGACACATCCCCAAGGCCTCTATTCTGCAAGCACACAGCAGGGAGACACATCCCCAAGGACCTCTATTCTGTAGACACACAGCAGGGAGACACATCCCCAAGGTCTCTATTCTGTAGGCACACAGCAGGGAGACACATCCCCAAGGCCTCTATTCTGCCAGCACACAGCAGGGAGACACATCCCCAAGGCCTCTATTCTGCCAGCACACAGCAGGGAGACACATCCCCAAGGACCTCTATTCTGTAGACACACAGCAGGGAGACACATCCCCAAGGCCTCTATTCTGTAGGCACACAGCAGGGAGACACATCCCCAAGGACCTCTATTCTGTAGACACACAGCAGGGAGACACATCCCCAAGGTCTCTATTCTGTAGGCACACAGCAGGGAGACACATCCCCAAGGTCTCTATTCTGCCAGCACACAGCAGGGAGACACATCCCCAAGGTCTCTATTCTGTAGGCACACAGCAGGGAGACACATCCCCAAGGCCTCTATTCTGCCAGCACACAGCAGGGAGACACATCCCCAAGGCCTCTATTCTGCCAGCACACAGCAGGGAGACACATCCCCAAGGACCTCTATTCTGTAGACACACAGCAGGGAGACACATCCCCAAGGCCTCTATTCTGCCAGCACACAGCAGGGAGACACATCCCCAAGGCCTCTGGCTCATTTGGTTCCTTTTTAACACTGACCAAAAAGTAATTCCCAGTAAATGTCCAAGATCTTTAAGTCTTGCCAAAAAAAATTCATTGGTAATAATTTTTCAGACAAGTGGACAGTCCCATACTCTCTTCGCCTGCCCAACAGAAGTGAGGTAAATGGTGGTTTCCTGGCATGTCACGTCTTGTGTGCTGCCTCTGTTTGGTCTTAACTTTCATTATTGCTGACGTTACATTCTTCCAACAATCCAGACGAAGTTACATTATTCGAAGTTGGAAAATTATTTTATGTGCCATAGTGTCCATTTGTCATGTTGTTTTTGCTAGCTAGCTTTATTCAGTTCAAGGGATATGAGCGCCAAATTATGTAGACATGTGCAAATGTGTACAGTTTATCCCAAGTAATACCCACACAACATGTTTAGGCATGACGCATGCACAAAATATCTGCAAAGCTGTCATCAAGGCAAAGGGTGGCTATTTGAAGAATCTTAAATATAAAATATGTTTGGATTTGTTCAATACTTTCTTGCTTACTACATGATTCCAAATGTGTTATTTCATAGTTTTGATGTCTTCGCTATTATTCTACAATATAGAAAATAGTAAAAAAAAAATATACAACTTTTGTCTGTGTCAGGCGTGTGTGTACTTGTGGTGAAGTCAGGTGCAGGAGAGCAGAGAATTGTGAACAGGCACACACTTTATTACGGCAGGAGAAAGATTACAGACGGACGCAGCTGCGTCAAAAAACCTCCTCCAGCCAACAAGGCAAAGTGTATAGCGTGCACAATAATCACACAACATAAATGTATGACAATACAAATAAGCTTTGTGAAAACATACGGAAAATAACAAACGCTTAGCCTAGTGCATACAACACCTAACACACAAATAATTTCACACAAAGACATGAGGGGGAACAGAGGAATAAATACATGTAGTGTGATTTTGGAATGCAAACCAGGTGTGAATGGAACAAGACAAAATAAACGGATAATAGAAAAATGGAGCGGCGATAGCTAGAAAGCTGGTGACGTCGACCGCCGAACGCCGCCCAAACAAGGAGAGGGACCGACTTCAGCGGAAGTCATGACAGTCTGGTACTGTATATATTTTTTTATTTGGCTTTCCATTATACCTTTTTTTTAATTCCATTATCACAGGGTAGGCATTTACTGCTGTGCAGTAGCCATGCTCTCTGTCTGTCATGCTCTCACAATTTATAATTCCAATCTCCTTCAGAGACGTGTGTTTATGGGCATTTAAAGAGTTAAAAATAAAATTTAACAATATTTTAATTCAATGAGGCTTCCCTTAAATGTTGATCCAAAAACCGTCACGGAGGAGGATGACTTGCAGGAAAAAACAAACAAAACAAACAAAACAAAACAAAACAAAACAAACAAAACAAAACAAAACAAAACAAACAAAACAAAACAAAACAAAACAAATCAATTCTCAGAGCCTCCATCCATCCCTCTGTCCCGGTGGTCCACCATCATCATCTCAGCATCGTGTGCCTGTATTTGAGTCTTGTTAACATGGCTCGTTCCTCATACAGTATGCCCAGTCCAGGACACAGACCAGACGCCTTACATGTCAGTGTTCATTACTTCTGTACTGTAGCACAGGAAAAACACCCAAGGCACATTCTTCCTCCAAAGTTGGCATTCCTCTATGATTCATAATCTTTGGATTGGTGTAGACTGTGTCACATTACCACCGATCGGCACACAGTTTCTCTTCCCTGTAAGAATGATTCACTTGTAACAAAGTCAACCAAGTTGTCATGCTAATATGAAGAAGTCGTTTGTTTGGTATTAGCCCTGAGGCTAGTCAATAGACAACATCAGAACTAGGTCTACAGTGTCCCAGTACATAACTCTCTGTATGATTCACGGTGGGGACATCCACGCTAAGCCCTGTGTGGTGGTGACCTGCTCTGTTACCATGACGCTGAGCTAGGCGTGTCGCGGTAGCCGACACCTTCTCAGCCCTGAAACTAACCCAGTGAAACTAGTAACCCACTGGCGGTCGGTTCCCTCTCCTCTCTGTCTAAATCTCCCTCAGCCTGTTCGTCTGCTGATTGTACACAGGTACAGTATGTTACCTCCCTTCATTGTGTCAACATACTGACAGATCCGTTTTTAGTGGATGTATTTAGTGGATGTGTTTAGTGGATGTGTTTAGTGGATGTGTTTAGTGGATGTGTTTAGTGGATGTGTTTAGTGGATGTGTTTAGTGGATGTATTTAGTGGTTGTTTTTAGTGGATGTGTTTAGTGGATGTGTTTAGTGGATGTATTTAGTGGATGTATTTAGTGGTTGTTTTTAGTGGATGTGTTTAGTGGATGTGTTTAGTGGTTGTGTTTAGTGGTTGTATTTAGTGGATGTGTTTAGTGGATGTGTTTAGTGGTTGTGTTTAGTGGTTGTATTTAGTGGATGTGTTTAGTGGATGTGTTTAGTGGTTGTGTTTAGTGGATGTGTTTAGTGCATGTATTTAGTGGATGCTACTAAGAGTGATAGAAAAACAGACTTTTCAGATGTTCTTGTTCCTCACTCTTCTCCTCCCACCTTTTTCCCTCTTTTTTCACCCTTTTTCTATCTCTTTCTGTCACTCTTTCAACAGGGTTATTTTGCTTCCCCTTTTCCCTGTGATTCTGAATCACGTTTCCTTTAGAAAAGTCCTATTTTCTCCACAGAGTCAATGTGCGGGGGCACCGGTTAGTCGAGGTAATTGAGGTAATATGTGTATGTAGGTAAAGTTAAAGTGACTATGCATTGATAATAAACAGAGAGTAAAATAAACAGAGAGTAGCAGCAGTGTAAAAGAGGGGTATGGGTAGCCCTTTGATTAGCTGTTCAGGAGTCTTATGGCTTGGGGGTAGAAGCTGTTAATAAGCCTGTTACACTTGGCGCTCGGCACTCCGGCGCTCCGGTACTGCTTGCCGTGCGGTAGCAGAGAGAACAATCTATGACTAGGGTGGCTGGAATCTTTGACAATATTTAGGGTCTTCCTCTGACACCGCCTGGTATAGAGGTCCTGGATGCCAGGCCGCTTGGCCCCAGTGATGTACTGGGCCATACGCAGTACTCTCTGCAGTGCCTTGGGTCGGAGGCAGAGCAGTTTCCATACCAGGCAGTGATGCAACCAGTTAGGATATTCTCGATTGTGCAGCTGTAGAACCTTTTGAGGATCTTTGGACGCATGCCAAATCTTTCCAGTCACCTGAAAATAGGGAAATAGGCTTTGTCGTGCCCTCTTCACGACTGTCTTGGTGTGCTTGGACCATGTTAGTTTGTTGTTGATGAGGACACCAAGGAATTTGAAGCTCTCAACCTGCTCCACTACAGCCTCGTCATTGAGAATGGGTGTGTGCTCTGTCCTCCTTTTCCTGTCGTCCACAATCATCTCCTTTGTCTTGATCACGTTGAGGGAGATGTTGATGTCCTGGCACCACACTGCCAGGTCTCTGACCTCCTCCCTATAGGCTGTCTAATCGTTATCGGTGATCAGGCCTACCACCGTTGTGTCATTGGCAAACTTGATGATGGTGTTGGAGTTGTGCCTGGCTGTGCAGTCATGAGTGAACATGGAGTACAGGAGGGGACTGAGCATGCACCCCTGAGGGGCCCCCGTGTTGAGGATCAGCCTGGCGGATGTGTTGTTACCTATCCTTACCACCTGAGGGCGGCCCGTCAGGAAGTCCAGGATACAGTTGCAGAGGGAAGTGTTTCGTCCAAGGGTCCTTAGCTTATTGATGATCTTTGAGGGCACTATGGTGTTGAACGCTGAGCTGTAGTCAATGAATAGCATTCTCACATACCTTCCCTTTGTTAATTGCCCTGTCTATAACTGTCTGCTCCCCTGTTTGTTCCCTGTTTCAGCATTCATGTCGTTGTATGTTCATGTCCAGACACTGTCCTGTCCTGTTCCCATGTTCACTACCTGTACTTGCTTCTCGTCTAGCAGCGTCGCCCCTTACAGTTACAAATAACGCAAAAAACACACACACATTAGAACAATTGGCTAGGGGATCGTAAAATGGCAGCCCATTTCCTCCGGCGCCATAATTGTATAATATATATTATTCAGGCATGCACACCCAGAGTTAGACAGTTACAAGTGAATCTTCTTTTAATGCTCACATTATTGTCAACTCGAAGCGTCCTCTCTCCTGGCTCTCATTAGCTGAACCTTCTGTTAGCGACACGGTGGCTTTAATCAGTAGAAGTCTCTGTGTCGCTAGTGTTAGCCGTTAACGGAGCTCTCATCAGACATATATGACACCTCTAGACCTTTTGGTTAAAGGTTAACCTAACTGACAGTACCACAATTCGCAGAGGATACTTCAATCCCAGGCAGGTGTCAATCAAACAGACTGACAGCCTATCAGAGACGTGTTAACTCATAAGTACGACCCTCGGGTCACCTCATGCTGTCAGCACTGGGCGGGGAGATGTCAGTCACCTTGTTGCCAGGGCGATACCTCACCATTATCCTCCTTTGTCACAGGGATCAGTCTGACATCATTAGACACCAGTCAGCTCACCTTTAATGGACCCGCAAGGAGCCAACAGGCTGACTGAAGATCATTGAATCCTTCCTCCATCCATCTTATCCCTTCCATCCATGATAGGTGGTCCGACAGCACACCTCTATAATACTTCCATCCTTATCCCCTCCTATCCCCATCCTGGGTTCCCCGCAGCCCAGAGCTCCATCCTCATCTCCTCCTATCCCCATCCTGGGTTCCCCGCAGCCCAGAGCTCCACCCTCATCTCCTCCTATCCCCATCCTGGGTTCCCCGCAGTACAGAGCTCCATCCTCATCCCCTCCTGTCCCCATCCTGGGTTCCCCGCAGCCCAGAGCTCCATCCTCATCTCCTCCTGTCCCCATCCTGGGTTCCCCACAGCCCAGAGCTCCATCCTCATCTCCTCCTGTCCCCATCCTGGGTTCCCCGCAGCCCAGAGCTCCATCCTCATCTCCTCCTGTCCCCATCCTGGGTTCCCCGCAACCCAGAGCTCCATCCTCATCTCCTCCTGTCCCCATCCTGGGTTCCCCGCAACCCAGAGCTCCATCCTCATCCCCTCCTGTCCCCATCCTGGGTTCCCCGCAGTACAGAGCTCCATCCTCAGCCCCTCCTGTCCCCATCCTGGGTTCCCCGCAGCCCAGAGCTCCATCGTCATCGCCTCCTGTCCCCAACCTGGGTTCACTGCAGCCCAGAGCTCCATCCTCTCTACACACAGACAGATACCTCAATCTCTTTGTGTTGTTGTGTTGTTGTCTTGTGTTGTTTGTGTTGTTGTCTGTGCACAACAATGTTTGTACCATGTTTGTGCTGCAAGCTTGTTGAGCTGCTGCCATGTTGTGGTGCTACCATGTTGTTGTCATGTTGTGTTGCTACCATGTTGTGGTGTCATGTGTTGCTGCCATGCTATGTTGTTGTCTTCGGTTTCTCTTTATGTACACTACCGTTAAATTTTTTTGGGTCATTTCGAAACGTCCTTGTTTTTGAAAGAAAAGCTATTTTTTTGTCCATTAAAATAACATCAAATTGATCAGAAATACAGTGTAGACATTATTAATGTTGTAAATTACTATTGTAGCTGGAAACTGCTGATTTTTTAATGGAATATCTACATAGGCGTACAGAGGCACATTATCAGCAACCATCACTCCTGTGTTCTAATGGCACGTTGTGTTAGCTAATTCAAGTTTATCATTTTAAAAGGCTAATTGATCATTAGAAAACCCTTTTGCAATTATGTTAGCACAGCTGAAATCTGTTGTGCTGGTTAAAGAAGCAATAAAACTGTCCTTTAGACTAGTTGAGTGTCTGGAGCATCAGCATTTGTGGGTTCGATTACAGGCTCAAAATGGCCAGAAACAAAGACCTTTCTTCTAAAACTCGTCAGTCTATTCTTGTTCTGAGAAATGAAGGCTATTCTATGCCAGAAATTGCCAAGAAACTGAAGATCTCGTACAACACTGTGTACTACTCCCTTCAGAGAACAGCGCAAACTGGCTCTAACCAGAATAGAAAGAGGAGTAGGAGGCCCCAGTGCACAACTGAGCAAGAGGACAAGCACTTTAGAGTGTCTAGTTTGAGAAACGGATGCCTCACAAGTCCTCAACTGGCAGCTTGAATAAATAGTACCCGCAAAACACCAGACTCAACATTGAAGAGGTGACTCCAGGATGCTGGCCTTCTACGCAGAGTTGCAAAGAAAAAGCCATATCTCAGACTGGCCAATAAAAAGAAAAGATTAAGATGGGCAAAAGAACACAGACACTGGACAGAGGAACTGTTGTGGTGTCTCTCTTGTCGTGATGTGTGTTTTGTCCTATATTTTAATTTTATTTTTAATTTTTCATCCCAAGCCCCCGTTCTCACAGGAAACAGTTTGCTTTTAGCCTTTTGGTATGTCGTCATTGTAAATAAGAATATGTTCTTCACTAAATTAAAAAAAAATAATACATTTGCGTGATTTCCTGGACCGCTACCAGGCTTATTTCTGCATCTCATAGAGCCCAGGAGATATAGGAGACACTGGGAGAATCTCATCGTCAGGATTAGTTTAATTGGTAGAGACACACACACACACACACACACACACCCGCACCCTCAACTTCTCACTGCTTCTTTGTAAAGACAATGGTCTCTTTAATCAACGTTATCAGCTTGGGGTGATAATGTTATTTCTTAACACTCAGTAGTGTGTGATTAAATCGATGAGGTCGAGATCCCCATCCGTCTTTGGATTTGGGGAAAAGCGACAAATTAACAAGGTGATTCAATTCATTTTTTTGTTGTTTTAATGGCTGGCGAGGAGTTTTGCATATACAGTGCCTTGGGAAGTATTCAGACCCCTTGACTTTTTCCACATTTTGTTAGGTTACAGCCTTAATCTAAAATGGATTCATATTTTTTCCCCTCATCAATCTACATAGAATTCCCCATAATGACAAAGCAAAAACAGTTTTTAGTTTTATTTTTGCATGTATTCAGACCCTTTACTCAATACATTGCTGATGCACCTTTGGCAGCGATTACAGCCTCGAGTCTTCTTGGGTATGACGCTACAAATTTGGCACACCTGTATTTGGGGAGTTTCTCCCATTCTTCTCTGCAGATCCTTTCAAGCTCTGTCAGGTTGTATGGGGAGTGTCGCTGCACAGCTATTTTCAGGTCTCTCCAGAGATGTTCGATCAGGTTCAAGTCCGGGCTCTGGCTGGGCCACTCAAGAACATTCAGAAACTTGTCCCGAAGCCACTCATGCGTTGTCTTGGCTGTGTGCTTAGGGTTGTTGTCCTGTTGGAAGGTGAACCTTCACCCCAGGCTGAGGTCCTGAGAGCTCTGGAACATGTTTTCATCAAGGATCTCTCTGTACTTTGCACCGTTCAGCTTTGCCTCGATCCTGACTAGTCTCCCTGTCCCTGCCGCTGAAAAACATCCACACAGCATGATGCTGCCACCACCATGCTTCACTGTAGGAATGGTGCCAGGTTTCCTCCAGACGTGGCACTTGGCATTCAGGCCAAAGAGATCAATCTTGGTTTAACCAGACCAGAGAATCTTGTTTCTCATGGTTAGAGTCCTTTAGGTGCCTTTTGGAAAAATGCAAGCGGGCTGTCATGTGCCTTTTACTGAGGAGTGGCTTCCGTCTGGCCACTCTACCATGAAGGCCTGATTGGTGGAGTGCTGCAGAGGTGGTTGTTCTTCTGGAAGGTTCTCCCATCTCCACAGAGGAACTCTGGAGGTCCTTCAGAGTGACCATCGGGTTCTTGGTCACCTCCCTGACCAAGGACCTTCTCCCCCGATTACTCAATTTGGCCGGCTGCCAGTCTAGGAAGAGTCTTGGTGGCTCCAAACTTCTTCCATTTAAGAATGATAGCGGCCACTGTGTTCTTGGGGACCTTCAATGCTGCAGAAATAGTTTTGGTACCCTTCCCCAGATCTGTGCCTCGACACAATCCTGTCTCTGAGCTCTACGGACAATTCCTTCGACATCATGGCCTGGTTTTTGCTCTGACATGCACTGTCAACTGTGGGACCTTATATAGGCTGGTGTGTGCCTTTACAAATCATGTCCAATCAACTGAATTTACCACAGGTGAACTCCAATAAAGTTGAAGAAACATCTCAAACAATGCAAACAGGATGCACCTGAGCTCAATTTCGAGTCTGATAGCAAAGGGTCTGCATGCTTATATTAGTAAGTTATTTCTGTTTTAAAATTGTAACATTTGCAAACATTCTAAAAACCTGTTTTCGCTTTGCCATTATTGAGTATTGTCTGTAGATTGCTGAGGATTTTTTATTTTATTTAACACATTTTAGAATAAGGCTGTAACGTAACAAAATGTGGAAAAAGTCAAGTGGTCTAAATACTTTCCGTAGGTACTGTATACATATTACAGTTTTTCTCAATTGCTAAAACACTAAAACCCATTGGCTGAACAAAGTTCTCAGTTGCCCGGACTCATTTAGCTAATTATGCAGTCTGTTGTCAATACCTTAAACCGTTTCGCATGGTAAAACCCAATTTGCAGATCTCACTTAGACTTTTCAGCAAAACTCTAAACACATTCTCTTTCTCAAAACACATTCTGCACTCTAATGCACATGTCATCCATACTGGTAAACACAAGTGGCAACAATCAAATACAAATAGAGAACACATGTCATTGATAGAACACAACCACTCAAAATTGATTTAACCTGTTTCAAATGATGCGACACAACCAATATAAGCCAATTCAGAGAGCAAACAGGTTGTTGAAGGTGGGAAGGAGAAAGTCTGAGAATGGATAGAAGAAACAATGTGAGAGGACGAGGACGAGTGTGTATGCGAGGTGGGCGACGAGGAGGAAGAGGAGGAGGAGGGCAAGAAAGAGGAAGAGGAGGACGAAAAGGAAAAGGAAGGCAAAGAGTGGAAATATCTGATGAAATTCGAGCAACAGTTATAGACCATGTTCTTGTCCATGGACTGACAATGAGGGAAGCGGGACTTAGAGTGCAACCCAATTTGAGCCGATTTTATGCGTCCACCATAGTAAGGACATTCAGAGAAGAGAACAGGTACAGTATACTACTGTTTTTTTGTAATTGCAAATTTACTGTACTACACTATATGCAGCTGTTTCAATAGACATTTGTAAAGTTAATCACTATATGTATTGTACTGCATGAATATGTTTTGTAACTGCACAACTACTTTTTGTAGAAGGCTGCCACATGCAGGTGGAAGGACAGCTATATTCACTCGGGAGCAAGAGGCCGTTATAGTTGGCATGGTCCTTCAAGATAATGCAATTACGACTCAGAGAAATCCAGGAACGAGTGATACAAGACAACACACACTTCCAGGGGATCGACAGTGTGAGCATTTCCACAATTGACCGTGTCCTCCATCGTAACAGGATGCGAATGAAACAAGTATACAGAGTACCTTTTGAGCGCAACTCACCAAGAGTGAAATAACTGCGAGCTCAGTATGTGCAAGTAAGTGTACATTCAGAAACATTTACTGTAATCCAGATTGTCTACAGTACTAACACATACTATGTGAATGACATTACTCTTCAGTACATACAATGTATGCGAATCAGAAGTGCATACAGTAGGCCTAATTGTACTCTACAGAATAGCACTGTCTCTGTACGACTTACAAAATCCTACATACAGTATATTGTATTTCTACACAGACAATATTTGACTTGGAATCCTTGGACAGACCCCATGAGTTCATCTTTGTCGATGAAGCAGGTTTCAATCTAACAAAGAGGAGAAGGAGAGGCCGAAACATGATTGGACAGCGGGCCATTGTTGAAGTCCTTGGTCAACGAGGTGGCAATGTCACAATCTGTGCTGCTATCAGCAACCATGGTGTTCTACATCACCATGTTACACTCGGGCCATATAACACCCAGCACCTTCTAAGATTTATTGCCAATCTAAGAGATATTTTATTTGAGCAGCAGGTTCAAGAGCAGCAGGGTCAAGAGCTAAATGAGAATCCCATTCCCACCTATGTGATAGTGTGGGACAATGTCAGTTTCCATCGAGCTGCTCAGGTAAGGGAATGGTTTAACATCAATGGCCCTGAACATTGTGCTTTCCATTTATTAACAGTACTGACTGCTCAATAGATTTTGACTGGTTGCAGGGTCATATCAACAAAGAACAAGAATTAGAGTATCACAGAGACAAAGGACAAGTTTGTGAGATGCAGGGTACGGTACTGTAAAAATAGGGGTACAAGGAGGAGGAAGAACAAAAACAAAATTGCAAAGAGCAAAGCTGAGTAGTAATTTCTGATCAATTTTGAGCTACTATGATAGAACATGTTTTCGTTCATCAAAAGACAATGACGGAAAAATATGATTTTTTTTTTTGATAAAAAATGTACTTCTCCCTGAGAATTGTATGTTTTGAACAATGTGTTTTCTATTTTTCGGTGTATTGTTTACTGACTGCTTGAGAGTGTATATCATTTTGATCACTTTGTTTATGATTTGAGAGCAGTGTTTGATTTTGAACACAGGTAAAACTGTTTTGAGGCGAATGTTTCATTTTGCGAGAGGAGTCAGAGGTTATGTAAATAGTGCTTGAAGATGAGGTTTTGTGTTTAATGTTTTCAGGAAATGGAGCAAGGTTTCAGAAATTGTGTTTTAGCAATTGAGAAAAACTGTAATTAATTCACTTGTCTGCCACTGCGGTGAGAAAGCTTTTACTGACAGGTTGGAGCGTTTTGACAATGGGAAGGGAAACAGGTGCCAAAACAATGAACACCTCTCTTTAGCCTCTTTACCCATGATCCTCCAGGATGGCGGTCTGTGTTGATCCCCCCCCAACAGAGAGAGGACTGATGGGAGATCACGTTTTTCCACCACTGCAGAAGCTGTGATCCAGTTCATTCATAGAGACCACTACTGGGGAATTATGAGACAGAGATAATGTGTAAGACAGAGGGAGGTGGGGATGTGAGTGTGTTTTTGTTTGAGAGAGAGTGAGACAAGCAGAGAGAGAGAGAGAAATATATATATATACAGTTTACATACACTTAGGTTGGAGTCATTAAAATCCGTTTTTCAACCACTCCACAACTATAGTTTTGGCAAGTCAGCTAGGACATCTACTTTGTGCGTGACACAAGTCATTTTTCCAACAATTGTTTACAGAGATTATTTCACTTATAATTCACTGTATCACAATTCCAGTGGGTCAGAAGTTTACATACACTAAGTTGACTGTGCCTTTAAACAGCTTGGACAATTCCAGAAAATGATGTCATGGCTTTAGAAGCTTCTGATAGGCTAATTGACATAATTTGAGTCAAATGGGGGTATACCTGTGGATGTATTTCAAGGCCTACCTTCAAACTCAGTTTCTCTTTGCTTGACATTATGGGAAAATCAAAAGACACCTGCCAAGATCTCCCCCAAAAAATTGTAGACCTCCACAAGTCTGATTCATCCTTGGGAGTAATTTCCAAATGCCACGTTCATCTGTACAAACAATAGTACGCAAGTATAAACACCATGGGTGTCACGTGCTAACCGGTAAAGGGGTTATTTGTTATTGTAGTTTGGTCAGGATGTGGCAGGGGGTGTTTGTTTAATGTGGTTCAGGGTTTGTTGGGAAATGTATTATGTAAGAGGGGTGTTTGTTTTATGTGTTCTGGGATTTTTGGGTATTGTTCTATGTTTTGTATTTCTATCGTTTTTCTATGTTGTATATTTCTTTCTTTGAGACAGCGAGGGAGGAATGGCGAAAGCGGAGCGAAGAGCGGGCCCAACGAAGGAAGCACGAGAGGCACCCCAAATAAAACATTTTTTTTGGGGGGGGCACACGGGTAGTTTGGCTGGGTCAAGGGTGAGCCCTAAGCCAACTCCCGTAGTTATTATGGGGAGTGTATGGAGTGGAGAGCGCCGGAGTATGCGGAAGGCACATGATCTCGCCCATGCGCACGCACAGTCCGGTGCGAGCAATCCCAGCCCCTCGCAAGTGCCGTGCTAGAGTGGGCATCCAGCCTGGAAGGAGGATGCCGGCGCAGCACATCTGGCCACCAGTGCGCCTCCTAGGCCCAGGCTACCCTACACCTGCTCTACGCACGGCAACCATCAGGCCTCTGCACAGCCCAGTTCGCCCTGTGCCAGCTCGTGCAGGGCTGCTATTACCATCCAGCCAGGACGGGTTGTGCAGGAGGTGCGCTCCAGACCTCCAGTGCTTACCCATGGCCTGGTGTATCCAGTTCCTGCTCTTCGCACTAGCCCTGAGGTGCGTGTCTCCAGTCTGGCGTCTCCAAAGCCAGCCCCACGCACCAGGCCTCCAGTGCGTCAGCCCAGTCCAGCTCATCCTGTTCCGGCTCCTCTCACTAGCCCTGTGGTGCGTGTCCCTAGTCTGGCGCGTCCTAAGCCAGCCCCACGCATCAGGCCTTCAGTGCGCTGTCCCCGTCCAGAGCTTCCGACGACAGTGCCTCATCCAGAGCTTCCGGCGACAGTGCCTCGTCCAGAGCTTCCGGCGACAGTGCCTCATCCAGAGGTTCCGGCGACAGTGCCCCATCCAGAGTGTCCGGCGACAGTAGAGAGACGGCTCACAGTCCGGAGCCGAGAGAGACGGCCCACAGTCCGGAGCCGAGAGAGTCGCCCTACAGTCCGGAATCGGCGCAGCGAGAGTTGCCTTTCAGCCCGAGGTCTCCAGCGACGCACATCAGCCTGAGGTCTCCAGCAACGCACATCAGCCCGAGGTCTTCAGCGATGCGCCATAGGCCAGAGACTTCGGAAAGGGTAACATTTAATAATTATTTCGCGGGGGTGGACAGGTTAGGTGGGGGAGTAAGGCCGGAGCCTGAGCCACCTCCATAGTAGGTGGGTTGGGGAGGGGGGGGTGTAGCACAAGAACCGTCGGTGACGGTGGCCACCCTCCCTTCCCTCCCTTTAGTTTGGGATTTTTTTAAATGTAAAAAAATAAAATATGTTTTGGGGTTATTTTTGTTTGAGGTGCATCCGGGGTCTTCACCTTTTGGGGGGGGGGGGGGGGGGGGGGGGGGTACTGTCACGTCCTGACCAGTAAAGGGGTTATTTGTTATTGTAGTTTGGTCAGGACGTGGCAGGGGTGTTTGTTTTATGTGGATCGGGGTTTGTTGGGATATGTATTATGTAAGAGGGGTGTTTGTTTTATGTGTTCTGGGATTTTTGGGTATTGTTCTATGTTTTGTATTTCTATGGTTTTTCTATGTTGTATATTTCTTTGTTGGCCTGGTATGGCTCTCAATCAGGAACAGCCGTACATTGTTGTTGCTGATTGGGAGTCATTCTTAGGTAGCCCTTTTTCCACCTGTCTTTTGTGGGAAGTTGTTTTTGCACTGCTAGGGTTAGCCTGCAAAACTGTTTAGCTGTCGTTCATTTTGTTATTTTTGTGAAGTGTTCAAGTTTATTAAAATAAAACGTTAAAATGAGCACTCAACCCGCTACGTCTTGGTCTACTTCATACGACGGCCATTACAATGGGACCACGCAGCCGTCAAACCACTCAGGAAGGAGACGCGTTCTGCCTCCTAGAGATGAACGTACTTTGGTGCAAAAAGTGCAAATCAATCCCAGAACAACAGCAAAGGACCTTGTGAAGATGCTGGAGGAAACAGGTACAAAAGTATCGATATCCACAGTAAAACGAGTCCTATATCGACATAACCTGAAAGGCCGCTCAGCAAGGAAGAAGCCACTGCTCCAAAACCGCCATAAAAAGCCAGACTACGGTTTGCAACTGCACATGGGGACAAAGATCGTACTTTTTGGAGAACTGTCCTCTGGTCTGATGAAACAAAAATAGAACTGTTTGGCCATAATGACCATCGTTATGTTCGAGGAAAAAGGGGGAGGCCAGCATGCCAAAGAACACCATCCTAACCGTGAAGCACAGGGATGGCAGCATCATGTTGTGGAGGTGCTTTGCTGCAGGTGGGCCCAGTGCACTTCACAAAATAGATGGCATCATGAGGAGAGAAAATTATGTGGATATATTGAAGCAACATCTCAAGACATCAGTCAGGAAGTTAAAGCTTGGTCTCAAATGGGTCTTCCAAATGGACAATGACCCAAGCATACTTCCAAAGTTGTGGCAAAATGGCTTAAAGTCAAGGTATTGGAGTGGCCATCACAAAGCCCTGACCTCAACCTATAGAAAAAGCGTGTACGAGCAAGGAGGCCTACAAACCTGACTCAGTTACACCAGCTCTGTCATGAGGAATGGGCCAAAATTCACCCAACTTATTGTGGGAAGCTTGTGGAAGGCTACCCGAAACGTTTGACCCAAGTTAAACAATTTAAAGGCAATGCAACCAAATACTAATTGAATGTATGTAAACTTCTAACCCACTGGGAATGTGATAAAATAAATACAAGCTGAAATAAATAATTATCTCTACTATTATTCTGACATTTCACATTCTTAAAATAAAGTGGTGATCCTAACTGACCTAAGACAGGGAGTTTTTACTAGGATTTAATGTCAGGAATTTTGAAAAACTGAGTTTAAATGTATTTTGCTAAGGTCTATGTAAACATCCGGCTTCAACTGTATATATATATAGAGAGAGAGAGAGAGAGACAGAAAGACAGAGAGAGACAGAAAGAGAGAGAGAGAGACAGAAAGAAAGATAGACAGAGAGAGAGATAGAGAGAGACAGAAAGACAGAGAGAGACAGAAAGAGAGAGAGAGAGACAGAAAGAAAGATAGACAGAGAGAGAGAGAGAGAGAGACAGAAAGACAGAGAGAGAGATAGAGAGAGACAGAGAGAAAGAGAGAGATAGAGAGAGACAGAGAGAAAGAGAGAGATAGAGAGAAAGAGAGAGATAGAGAGAAAGAGAGAGATAGAGAGAAAGAGAGAGATAGAGAGAGAGAGAGAGAGAGAGAGAGAGAGACAGAGAGAAAGAGAGAGATAGAGAGAAAGAGAGAGATAGAGAGAAAGAGAGAGATAGAGAGAAAGAGAGAGATAGAGAGAAAAGAGAGATATAGAGAGACAGAGATGAGATAGAGTAGAGAGAGATAGAGAGAGACAGAGAGAGATAGAGAAAGAAGGATAATATAG
>NW_021823434.1:0-20000 GCF_901001165.1 Salmo trutta
TCGGCCTTGCCCTCTGACATATAGCGGAGGAATTGTCGTACTCGGGCTAGACTGGTGCGACTATTGTCAATCCGTTTAACTGAAGGGTTTTTACCCATAGCAAAGTGTTCATATTCAGTCAAAATTACATTCCTCCAACCTTCAATTCTGGACGACACACCGCCGCCTTCATCACTCTCGCTCTCCGTGGAAGTCACCATGACGCAGCCTTGCTCCCTCGGTTCCGAGCATGGTTCACCACCGATCTGACTGGTTGACTGCACCGGCGCAGTCGCCGCCGCCTGCTCACTCTCGTCCCGCAGCTGCTGATCCACCACCGCGGACTGCTCACCCTCGTCTACCAGCTGCAGCTCCACGGACAACTCACTTTCAACACACTGCAAATATCCAGGGTTCTCCCAGGGCTCCAGCCGCGGTGCAACACCGTTGTTAGGCTGCCATGATTCGGGCTGCTGTCTCTCAGTTGAACGCCGGCTAGATTGCATAGCACGCTTCCATTCTATAGTAGCAGGCTTAAGTGCATGGACAGACTTGAAATGTCGGTCTATCCGCACGATATTCCGCTTGGAACAAAGCCCACAATCACGGCTTAGTCTGCCGTTCATAGCTTCTCTCTCCTGCCTTCCTGCGTGCGTGTATGTCTCTTTGTTTGCTCCGCCAAACAACAACCTAACCCTAACTAGGGCTTAATGAGCCCCAGGTGTGGGCCAATATCAGACCAATTGGACTGATTGGAAATTTGACCATAAAGATCACCTCGTTGCCTCTTTGTTCGTCAAAGCCCAGTTGGCCATGGGGGTAGCGGCTGTGGCTTACGATAGGACAATCGGTGTTCGAGCCCCGCTGGGGATCGCATCATTTATTTTTTCCCCCAGAGCCCTAATGCCCTTCGGCGGCCCAAATCCTGGCGGCCCAAATCCTGGCGGCCCAAAGTCAGACAGCCATGCCCTGGTACTTTCATAGGCTTCCAGGGCTATACACACTTGTCAATATGCCTGAAAAGAGGCACTCTGATACGGATTCAGAGATTAGTGTACTGCCCTTGAAGGCCCAAACCCATAGGCCCTAATGCCCTTTGACGGCCCAAATCCTGGCGGCCCAACAAAATCCAATTGGACTGATTGGAAATTAGACCATAAAGATCACCTCGTTGCGTCTTTGTTTGTCAGAGCCCAGTTGGCTGTGGGGTTAGCGGCTGTGGCTTACGATCTGACGATCGGTGTTCGAGCCCCGCTGGGGCTTCACTGGTTTTTTTTTCCCCCAGAGGTGCCTGGGAACCTAAAGGCCCTTTGGCGGCCCAAATCCTTAGGGCATAATGCCAAAGCCAGACAGCCATGCCCTGGTACTTTCATAGGCTTCCAGGGCTATACACACTTGTCAATATGCCTGAAAATAGGCACTCTGATACGGATTCAGAGATTAGTGTACTGCCCTTGAAGGCATTTGGTTCAGTAACCACCAATCGGGCGCCGAAGTGATACGGACCAAAGTGCCCACGGTTCTGAGGGGCTTGTAACCCTCAAAAGAGTCCATAAAGCTCTCCCTATTCGGCCTGGAGTAGTAACTCCCAATCGGTCGCCGAAGTGATACGGACCAAAGTGCCCACGGTTCTGAGGGGCTTGTAACCCTCAAAAGAGTCCATAAAGCTCTCCCTATTCGGCCTGGAGTAGTAACTCCCAATCGGTCGCCAAAGGGATATGGACCAAAGGAACCATGGTTCTGAGGGGCAAGCAACCCTCAAAAATGTCCATAAAGCACTCCCTATTCGGCCTGAGTAGTAGCCATCAATCGGTCGCCGAAGGGATATGGACCGAACTACCATGGTTCCGAGGGACAAGCAACCCTCAGAAGTGTCCGTTTCGCATTTATTATATCGGACTAGTAGTTTGCCACTATCCCTGAGCTTCTAGGCCATGGAAGTCATGTTGTCAAAAACCAGGTTTCTGATTTCGCGCCGGTACCTGTCTGTCCCACCCGGGCATGACTGTGTAATGACTGTACTACGGGATTTACCGATCTTCACTGTGTCACTCACACTGTATATTTTTTCTCCTGTACTCCCGTATGAAAAAAATGACCAAAAAAAAAACTTTAAACTTGAATAAATCGATAAGTACAACTCCAATCCGGACGGGGTTTTTTGGGCACGAAAGGACAAATATAAACGACCATTTTCATATAAATTAAACCGTTTTTCTATTATAATTTATAATAGAAAATCGAGTTTTAAGTTTACGAAAAAAAGTTCCCGGAACCGAATTTTTTTAGAAACTAGGGCTAATTGTTACCCATCACGAGAGAGGGTGTGAGCCAAAATTTGGGAACTCTAGCCCCTCAGGAAGTATTTTTAATCATTATTTGAAAATGTCCGATTTTGGTCAAAAAAGTGACAGAGTGCCCACTTTTCATTTCGCTCAGGAGACTAAGTCCAAACGTGCACCTGGTTTTATTTTGGGTTACCAGGTCCATTTTTTAAAAACGGTTTTAAATACTTATAGAGGGTATAGGGACCTACATACCCACCCTTAGAGCACCATCCTGCAGCCTCAACTCAATGAGGTACAGCAAGAGGGAATTATATAGCTTTTAAAAAAATCTCAGAAAAATGGCTAAGTCCAAACTTCTCAGAAATTGCACTATGTTTTGGTGGGGACGCGTCCGTCGCTTTTGGGTTACCAGGTCTAAATTTTAAAAAAAGGTTTTAAATACTTTTAAAGGCCATCACCACCCCCAGGACACCTGTTTCAGCACCCCACTGCTGTCCCATGTCAGTGGGATAAAGAATGACTGTTTTATGGACGTTTTCAGGTTTGGTGGGGACGTGTCCGTATGCACCTGGTATTATTTTGGGTTACCAGGGGTGAATTTTTAAAACGGTTTTAAATACTTTTAAAGGGTATAGGGACCTACATACCCACCCTGAGAGCACCCTACTACGGGCCCAAGTCAATGGGGGCCGGCCTGGCTGATTTATGGACGTTTTCAGGTTTGGTGGGGACGTGTCCGTATGCACCTGGTATTATTTTGGGTTACCAGGGGTGAATTTTTAAAACGGTTTTAAATACTTTTAAAGGGTATAGGGACCTACATACCCACCCTGAGAGCACCCTACTACGGGCCCAAGTCAATGGGGGCCGGCCTGGCTGATTTATGGAAGTTTCAAAAAAGTCTCAGAAAAATGACTATGTTCAAACTGCTCAGGAAATCGGCTATGTTTTTCTTCTCAGAAATTGCACTATGTTTTACTTTTGGGTTACCAGGGGTGAAATTTTTCAAACGGTTTTAAATACTTTTAAAGGCCATCACCACCCCCAGGACCCCTGTTTCAGCACCCCACTGCTGTCCCATGTCAGTGGGATAAAGAATGAGTGTTTTATGGATGTTTGAAGGTTTGGTGGGGACGTGTCCGTAGCATATATGCACCTGGTTTTATTTTGGGTTACCAGGGGTGAAATTTGAAAAACGGTTTTAAATACTTATAAAGGGTATAGGGACCTTCATACCCACCCTTAGAGCACCATCCTGCGGCCTCAACTCAATGAGGTACAGCAAGAGGGAATTATATAGCTTTTCAAAAAAGTCTCAGAAAAATGACTATGTTTTTCTTCTCAGAAATTGCACTATGTTTTGGTGGGGACGTGTCCGTAGCTTTTGGGTTACCAGGTCTAAATTTTAAAAAAAGGTTTTAAATACTTTTAAAGGCCATCACCACCCCCAGGACCCCTGTTTCAGCACCCCACTGCTGTCCCATGTCAGTGGGATAAAGAATGAGTGTTTTATGGATGTTTGAAGGTTTGGTGGGGACGTGTCCGTAGCATATATGCACCTGGTTTTATTTTGGGTTACCAGGGGTGAAATTTTAAAACGGTTTTAAATACATATAGCGTGTAATACAATGTCCACGCCCGTTATTTGATAGCAAAAGTACATTTAAAAAGTCACTTGAGGGCGCCATAGGACAATTTATGGAGCTTTCAAAATCGACTCAGAGACAGGACTCTGGTCACAATATTGGCTATGTTTTTCTTCTCACAAAATCGGCTATGTTTTATTTTTGGGTTACCAGGACCATTTTTTTATTACGGTTTTAAATACTTTTAAAGGACATAACCACCTCCTTCACCACTTTGGGTGCACCCCACGTTGATCCCAAGTCAGTGGGATGAAGACTGAGTGTTTTATGGATGTTTTAAGGTACGGTGGGGACGTGTCCGTAGGATGTGCACCTGGTTTTATTTTAGGTTACCAGGTCTAAATTTTTAAAAAGGTTTTAAATACTTATAAAGGGTATAGGGACCTTCATACCCACCCTTAGAGCACCATCCTGCGGCCTCAACTCAATGAGGTACAGCAAGAGGGAATTATATAGCTTTTTAAAAAAGTCTCAGAAAAATGACTAAGTCCAAACTGGTCAGAAATTTGGCTATGTTTCACTTCTCAGAAATTGCACTATGTTTTATTTTAGGGTTACCAGGACCATTTTTTTAAAAAACGGTTTTAAATACTTTTAAAGGGTATACACATATCTCTTCCTACTATGTCATCAACATACTGAAGCCCCATGTCACTGGGATAAAGCATTAGTGATTTATAGGTGTTTTTATGTGCTTTTGGGTTACCAGGCCAAATCATGTGCTGGTATTATTTTGAGGTCAAAAGTCTTCAGAATTGTTTTAAACACTTTTAAATGGTCCACACATAACCTTTCTATCTATGTGAGATACATTCTGGAGCCCCATGTCACTGGGATAGATCATTTCTCATTTATGACTGTTTTCATGTGTTTGTGGGTTACCAGGCCAAATCATGTGCTGGTATTATTTTGAGTTCAAAAGTCTTCAGAATGGTTTTAAATACTTTTAAATGGTACACACATAACCTTTCTATCTATGTGAGATACATACTGGAGCCCCATGTCACTGGGATAAAGCATTAGTGATTTATAGGTGTTTTTATGTGTTTTTGGGTAACCAGGCCAAATCATGTGTTGGTATTATTTTGAGTTCAAAAGTCTTCAGAATGGTTTTAAATACTTTTAAATGGTACACACATAACCTTTCTATCTATGTGAGATACATACTGGAGCCCCATGTCACTGGGATAGATCATTTCTCATTTATGACTGTTTTCATGTGTTTTTGGGTTACCAGGCCAAATCATGTGCTGGTATTATTTTGAGTTCAAAAGTCTTCAGAATGGTTTTAAATACTTTTAAATGGTACACACATAACCTTTCTATCTATGTGAGATACATACTGGAGCCCCATGTCACTGGGATAGATCATTTCTCATTTATGAGTGTTTTCATGTGTGTATGGGCATTGGCCACACATCTTGTGGGCCTGGTATTATTTTGGGTTACCAGGCCAAAAAAAAGGGGGACAGAGCAGCCAACCTCCACAGAGGCTGACTGCTCTGCCCCCCTTAAGGACAGTGGAACTACGGACCTCCAGGCCTCTAGGCCTTCACTCACTCTCCGGGGAACACCCATCTCTCCGGGGAACACCCATCTCTCCGGGGAACACCCATCTCTCCGGGGAACACCCATCTCTCCGGGCATGAGAATAGAGCTTACTCCCTCGAACTACTATGCCCGGATAGGGAGCACCCTATAGGCGGCCCCATACCCCCCTCTCACACACCCCCCACCCGGGATGTTCCACAAGAGGGCGCAACTGGACATTTTAAACAGCAATGTAAGTTAGTGACAGAGCTTTCTTGAAAAATGACTAAGTCCAAAAATTCTCAGAAATTGCACTATGTCCAACTGTGGGCCTGGTATTATTTTGGGTTACCAGGTAGTGATGGCCTTCACCCACTCTCCGGGGAACACCCATCTCTCCGGGCATGAGAGTAGAGCTTACTCCCTGGAGCCTTGGACCTCCAGGCACATTAGCCTTCACTCACTGACCGGGTCAACACCCCTCTCTCTGGGCATGACCTCCAGCCGGGGATACCCGCCACAACCTCGCACACCATGCGAACCAGGGCACCCACACTTAAGCACCCTTCCTCGGACACTAAAGCATATAGCCCCGCTGTTACGAACCGCGTGCACCTGGTGACCCAAAACGGCCTTCGTGCACCTGGTGATCCAAAACGGCCTTCGTGCACCTGGTCACCCTGCAGCTTACCACTCAGAGACTAAGTCCACACCAGGATTACCAGGTGCTGGTGGTACTTTGCACCCGGGTACCCACCTTTTTTAGTCTGCTTGCCCACTCTCTCTCTGGGCCTCTGGACTCTGCCTCCTGGCCCTTCTCTGTGCGCCTGGTAACCAGTTAGAAATAAGGGGGGGGGTGGAGGAAGACGCCTTCCGTCCCAAAAAAGATTGGTTAGAAGGCTACATACGAAAGTCACCTGCTAGGCTCCGGTTATGGCAACCCGCCGGAGATCCCTTACCCTTGTTACTGGGTCCGACGAGCACCTTTCTGGGGAGATCAGCATGAATCGAGCCCAGCTTCATTTCACACCCTTGCTCGACCTACCCAGCCCTGCCATGCCCTTAGAACCAATCTTTACCCTGAAGTTACGGATCTGACTGATCAACTTTCCTTAACATGCATTGTTCTAACATGCCAGAGGATGTTGCCCTTGGAGACCTGCTGCGGATATGGGTACGGCCCGACGTGAGATTTACACCCTCTCTTACGGATTTTCAAGGGCCAGCAAGAGCTCACCGGACGCCGCCGGAACTGCGACTCTTTCCAGGGCTTGGGTCCCTCTCTCGGGTTTCCCGCCCAGCTTCCATGCTCACCGTGGTGATCTGACAACCGATTTGCACGTCAGGACCGCCCAGGCATAGTTCATCATCTTTCGGGTCCTATCGCACGCGCTCACGCTCCACCTCCCCGACAGAGCGGGCGAGACGGGCCGGTGGTGCGCCCGACCCCATAGGGCCGGGATCCCACCTCAGCCGGCGCGCGCCGGCCCTCACTTTCATTGCGCCACGGGGTGTGTTCGGAGAAAACCCTCTGACTTGCGCGTGCGTTAGTCTCATCGGTCCGTGTTTCAATACGGGTCGGGAGTTGGGAGGTTTCCCTCCTTTCCTCCGCCCGCCCTTCGCCAGAGCGAGAGGTCATAGTTCAAAGACAGGTTGGTTTAACTTTATGGGGGCCTCCGGGTGCTCCTCTGCCGCCGTCGCCGAAGCGCCGGTGGGGCCGGGGAGACATTAAACCCCCGCCTGCGCCGGGGCGCAGAGCGGTTGACTGGGTTCCCAGTGCCGCGCGAGGATACTGGGTGATACTCAAGCCGCTTAAAAATGTGAGACCATTTCGGGAAGTCCCGGTTCACTGGACACCCCCAGTCCCCCTCGGTAGCGGCCTACACACCCACCCATCGGTGCGTCATCTAGCCGTGCCTAACGGGGAAAGGGGATGGAGCCAGTCGGGCGCATCCCAGGCAAAAAGGAACTGCGGGAAACCGGGCTAGGACCAGTTCACCCGCTCCAAGGGAAGGGAGAGGCGGGAGGCGTGAGCCCCCTACCCTACCCGACCCACAGCAGAGTTTGGTTTGTGTCGGTACGGGGTAATTTGCACCCCTAATGCCTTCCTTGGATGTGGTAGCTATTTTTCTCAGGATCCCTCTCCGGAATCGAACCATAACTGATTTAATGAGCCATTCGCAGTTTCACTTTACCGGCCGTGTGTACTTCGACTTGCATGGCTTAATCTTTGAGACAAGCATATGCTACTGGCAGGATCAACCAGGTAGCCACTCACAACATAGAGGTTGTACCCGGGCACACTAAGCAGAGAACAGCCAGGGAACACTCCTATCCCGTGACGGGAGGAGGCCCTAGGTCAATCCACCGTGCGCCCAGCGGGAGGCCCTGAACTGCCCATGGCCGGAGCCACAGGTGCCGGGGCACCGCTTAATCAGGTATCTTGTCTTAGCTGGAGGGTTTATTCGGAACGCCATCAACGGGGATAAAAGACAGGGTTTGAGAAATACATGTGTTTCTGGCGCCGGTACGGCATGGGTGAACGTCATCCGCAGGCATCGCTACCTGGGTACTCCACTCCCCGAACCGGAACACCAGTGTAGAACCACTGAGACAGACGGGTCGGCTAGATCTCGCACGAACGGAGCGCGGCTGAAGCTTGTCATCAAGGCGGGGATAACCGTCTCCGACAGGGGCTCCCCCGATAGAGGCAATTCCACATGGGGCGGGAGGAACCGTCCGTCTGAACACCGACCAATGGCCGGCCGACAGGGGCCCTCCCAGGTGGAAATAGATTGCAAATCGGTCAGAAGATGTAAAACAGGCTCGACAACAGAGGACAACCATGGATACGCAACGTGTGGCAAGCTGGGACAAGAACTATGGTCATGGAGGACCCAAACCCACAAGGTGATAGCTGGGATAGAGCACCTGCCCAGGACAGAGCTCAATATCCTCCCACCACCAAGCTGGGAAAATTGGATCAATACTTAGGACCAATCGGGCGCCGGAGGGATAAGGTCCAAAGTACCCACGGTTCTGAGGGGCAAGCAACCCTCAAAAGAGTCCATAAAGCTCTCCCTATTCGGCCTGAGTAGTAACTCACAATCGGTCGCCGAAGGGATATGGACCAAAGGAACCATGGTTCTGAGGGGCAAGCAACCCTCAAAAGTGTCCGTAAAGCTCTACCTATTCGGCCTGAGTAGTAGCCATCAATCGGTCGCCGAAGGTATATAGACCAAACTACCATGGTTCCGAGGGACAAGCAACCCTCAGAAGTGTCCGTTTCGCATTTATTATATCGGACTAGTAGTTTGCCACTATCCCTGAGCTTCTAGGCCATGGAAGTCATGTTGTCAAAACCCAGGTTTCTGATTTCGCGCCGGTACCTGTCTGTCCCACCCGGGCATGACTGTGTAATGACTGTACTACGGGATTTACCGATCTTCACTGTGTCACTCACACTGTATATTTTTTCTCCTGTACTCCCGTATGAAAAAAATGACCAAAAAAAAACTTTAAACTTGAATAAATCGATAAGTACAACTCCAATCCGGACGGGGTTTTTTGGGCACGAAAGGACAAATATAAACGACCATTTTCATATAAATTAAACCGTTTTTCTATTATAATTTATAATAGAAAATCGAGTTTTAAGTTTACGAAAAAAAGTTCCCGGAACCGAATTTTTTAGAAACTAGGGCTAATTGTTACCCATCACGAGAGAGGGTGTGAGCCAAATTTTGGGAACTCTAGCCCCTCAGGAAGTATTTTTAATCATTATTTGAAAATGTCCGATTTTGGTCAAAAAAGTGACAGAGTGCCCACTTTTCATTTCGCTCAGGAGACTAAGTCCAAACGTGCACCTGGTTTTATTTTGGGTTACCAGGTCCATTTTTTAAAAACGGTTTTAAATACTTATAGAGGGTATAGGGACCTACATACCCACCCTTAGAGCACCATCCTAAGGGCCCAACTCAATGAGATACAGCAAGAGGGAATTATATAGCTTTTAAAAAAAGTCTCAGAAAACGACTATGTTTTTCTTCTCAGGAAATCGGCTATGTTTTTCTTCTCAGAAATTGCACTATGTTTTTGGGTTACCAGGACCATTTTTTAAAAACGGTTTTAAATACTTATAGAGGGTATAGGGACCTCCATACCCACCCTGAGAGCACCCTACTACGGGCCCAAGTCAATGGGGGTTACCAGGGGTGAAATTTTATAACGGTTTTAAATACTTTTAAAGGGTATAGGGACCTTCATACCCACCTCTAGAGCACCATCCTGCGGCCGCAACTCAATGAGATACAGCAAGAGGGAATTATATAGCTTTTAAAAAAGTCTCAGAAAAATGACTATGTTCAAACTGCTCAGGAAATCGGCTATGTTTTTCTTCTCAGAAATTGCACTATGTTTTATTTTTGGGTTACCAGGACCATTTTTTTATAACGGTTTTAAATACTTTTAAAGGGTATAGGGACCTCCATACCCACCCTGAGAGCACCCTACTACGGGCCCAAGTCAATGTGGGCCGGCATGGCTGATTTATGGAAGTTATAAGATTCGGTGGGGACGTGTCCGTAGCATATGTGCACCTGGTTTTATTTTGGGTTACCAGGGGTGAAATTTTATAACGGTTTTAATTTCTTTTAAAGGGTATAGGGACCTCCATACCCACCCTGAGAGCACCCTACTACGGGCCCAAGTCAATGGGGGCCGGCATGGCTGATTTATGGAAGTTTTAAAAAAGTCTCAGAAATTTGGCTAAGTCCAAAACTGCTCAGGAAATCGGCTATGTTTTTCTTCTCAGAAATTGCACTATGTTTTATTTTTGGGTTACCAGGGGTGAAATTTTATAACGGTTTTAAATACTTATCGAGGGTATAGAGACCTCCATACCCACCCTGAGAGCACCCTACTACGGGCCCAAGTCAATGGGGGCCGGCATGGCTGATTTATGGAAGTTATAAGATTCGGTGGGGACGTGTCCGTATTACAGGCACCTGGTTTTATTTTGGGTTACCAGGGGTGAAATTTTATAACGGTTTTAAATACTTTTAAAGGGTATAGGGACCTCCATACCCACCCTGAGAGCACCCTACTACGGGCCCAAGTCAATGGGGGCCGGCATGGCTGATTTATGGAAGTTTTAAAAAATCTTCTGAAATTTGGCTAAGTCCAAAACTGCTCAGGAAATCGGCTATGTTTTTCTTCTCAGAAATTGCACTATGTTTTATTTTTGGGTTACCAGGGGTGAAATTTTATAACGGTTTTAAATACTTTTAAAGGGTATAGGGACCTTCATACCCACCTCTAGAGCACCATCCTGCGGCCGCAACTCAATGAGATACAGCAAGAGGGAATTATATAGCTTTTAAAAAAGTCTCAGAAAAATGACTATGTTCAAACTGCTCAGGAAATCGGCTATGTTTTTCTTCTCAGAAATTGCACTATGTTTTATTTTTGGGTTACCAGGACCATTTTTTTATAACGGTTTTAAATACTTTTAAAGGGTATAGGGACCTCCATACCCACCCTGAGAGCACCCTACTACGGGCCCAAGTCAATGTGGGCCGGCATGGCTGATTTATGGAAGTTATAAGATTCGGTGGGGACGTGTCCGTAGCATATGTGCACCTGGTTTTATTTTGGGTTACCAGGGGTGAAATTTTATAACGGTTTTAATTTCTTTTAAAGGGTATAGGGACCTCCATACCCACCCTGAGAGCACCCTACTACGGGCCCAAGTCAATGGGGGCCGGCATGGCTGATTTATGGAAGTTTTAAAAAAGTCTCAGAAATTTGGCTAAGTCCAAAACTGCTCAGGAAATCGGCTATGTTTTTCTTCTCAGAAATTGCACTATGTTTTATTTTTGGGTTACCAGGGGTGAAATTTTATAACGGTTTTAAATACTTATCGAGGGTATAGAGACCTCCATACCCACCCTGAGAGCACCCTACTACGGGCCCAAGTCAATGGGGGCCGGCATGGCTGATTTATGGAAGTTATAAGATTCGGTGGGGACGTGTCCGTATTACAGGCACCTGGTTTTATTTTGGGTTACCAGGGGTGAAATTTTATAACGGTTTTAAATACTTATCGAGGGTATAGAGACCTCCATACCCACCCTGAGAGCACCCTACTACGGGCCCAAGTCAATGGGGGCCGGCATGGCTGATTTATGGAAGTTTTAAAAAATCTTCTGAAATTTGGCTAAGTCCAAAACTGCTCAGGAAATCGGCTATGTTTTTCTTCTCAGAAATTGCACTATGTTTTATTTTTGGGTTACCAGGGGTGAAATTTTATAACGGTTTTAAATACTTTTAAAGGGTATAGGGACCTTCATACCCACCTCTAGAGCACCATCCTGCGGCCGCAACTCAATGAGATACAGCAAGAGGGAATTATATAGCTTTTAAAAAAGTCTCAGAAAAATGACTATGTTCAAACTGCTCAGGAAATCGGCTATGTTTTTCTTCTCAGAAATTGCACTATGTTTTATTTTTGGGTTACCAGGACCATTTTTTTATAACGGTTTTAAATACTTTTAAAGGGTATAGGGACCTCCATACCCACCCTGAGAGCACCCTACTACGGGCCCAAGTCAATGTGGGCCGGCATGGCTGATTTATGGAAGTTATAAGATTCGGTGGGGACGTGTCCGTAGCATATGTGCACCTGGTTTTATTTTGGGTTACCAGGGGTGAAATTTTATAACGGTTTTAATTTCTTTTAAAGGGTATAGGGACCTCCATACCCACCCTGAGAGCACCCTACTACGGGCCCAAGTCAATGGGGGCCGGCATGGCTGATTTATGGAAGTTTTAAAAAAGTCTCAGAAATTTGGCTAAGTCCAAAACTGCTCAGGAAATCGGCTATGTTTTTCTTCTCAGAAATTGCACTATGTTTTATTTTTGGGTTACCAGGGGTGAAATTTTATAACGGTTTTAAATACTTATCGAGGGTATAGAGACCTCCATACCCACCCTGAGAGCACCCTACTACGGGCCCAAGTCAATGGGGGCCGGCATGGCTGATTTATGGAAGTTATAAGATTCGGTGGGGACGTGTCCGTATTACAGGCACCTGGTTTTATTTTGGGTTACCAGGGGTGAAATTTTATAACGGTTTTAAATACTTATAGAGGGTATAGGGACCTCCATACCCACCCTGAGAGCACCCTACTACGGGCCCAAGTCAATGGGGGCCGGCATGGCTGATTTATGGAAGTTTTAAAAAATCTTCTGAAATTTGGCTAAGTCCAAAACTGCTCAGGAAATCGGCTATGTTTTTCTTCTCAGAAATTGCACTATGTTTTATTTTTGGGTTACCAGGGGTGAAATTTTATAACGGTTTTAAATACTTTTAAAGGGTATAGGGACCTTCATACCCACCTCTAGAGCACCATCCTGCGGCCGCAACTCAATGAGATACAGCAAGAGGGAATTATATAGCTTTTAAAAAAGTCTCAGAAAAATGACTATGTTCAAACTGCTCAGGAAATCGGCTATGTTTTTCTTCTCAGAAATTGCACTATGTTTTATTTTTGGGTTACCAGGACCATTTTTTTATAACGGTTTTAAATACTTTTAAAGGGTATAGGGACCTCCATACCCACCCTGAGAGCACCCTACTACGGGCCCAAGTCAATGGGGGCCGGCATGGCTGATTTATGGAAGTTATAAGATTCGGTGGGGACGTGTCCGTAGCATATGTGCACCTGGTTTTATTTTGGGTTACCAGGGGTGAAATTTTATAACGGTTTTAATTTCTTTTAAAGGGTATAGGGACCTCCATACCCACCCTGAGAGCACCCTACTACGGGCCCAAGTCAATGGGGGCCGGCATGGCTGATTTATGGAAGTTTTAAAAAAGTCTCAGAAATTTGGCTAAGTCCAAAACTGCTCAGGAAATCGGCTATGTTTTTCTTCTCAGAAATTGCACTATGTTTTATTTTTGGGTTACCAGGGGTGAAATTTTATAACGGTTTTAAATACTTATCGAGGGTATAGAGACCTCCATACCCACCCTGAGAGCACCCTACTACGGGCCCAAGTCAATGGGGGCCGGCATGGCTGATTTATGGAAGTTATAAGATTCGGTGGGGACGTGTCCGTATTACAGGCACCTGGTTTTATTTTGGGTTACCAGGGGTGAAATTTTATAACGGTTTTAAATACTTATCGAGGGTATAGAGACCTCCATACCCACCCTGAGAGCACCCTACTACGGGCCCAAGTCAATGGGGGCCGGCATGGCTGATTTATGGAAGTTTTAAAAAATCTTCTGAAATTTGGCTAAGTCCAAAACTGCTCAGGAAATCGGCTATGTTTTTCTTCTCAGAAATTGCACTATGTTTTATTTTTGGGTTACCAGGGGTGAAATTTTATAACGGTTTTAAATACTTTTAAAGGGTATAGGGACCTTCATACCCACCTCTAGAGCACCATCCTGCGGCCGCAACTCAATGAGATACAGCAAGAGGGAATTATATAGCTTTTAAAAAAGTCTCAGAAAAATGACTATGTTCAAACTGCTCAGGAAATCGGCTATGTTTTTCTTCTCAGAAATTGCACTATGTTTTATTTTTGGGTTACCAGGACCATTTTTTTATAACGGTTTTAAATACTTTTAAAGGGTATAGGGACCTCCATACCCACCCTGAGAGCACCCTACTACGGGCCCAAGTCAATGTGGGCCGGCATGGCTGATTTATGGAAGTTATAAGATTCGGTGGGGACGTGTCCGTAGCATATGTGCACCTGGTTTTATTTTGGGTTACCAGGGGTGAAATTTTATAACGGTTTTAATTACTTTTAAAGGGTATAGGGACCTCCATACCCACCCTGAGAGCACCCTACTACGGGCCCAAGTCAATGGGGGCCGGCATGGCTGATTTATGGAAGTTTTAAAAAAGTCTCAGAAATTTGGCTAAGTCCAAAACTGCTCAGGAAATCGGCTATGTTTTTCTTCTCAGAAATTGCACTATGTTTTATTTTTGGGTTACCAGGGGTGAAATTTTATAACGGTTTTAAATACTTATCGAGGGTATAGAGACCTCCATACCCACCCTGAGAGCACCCTACTACGGGCCCAAGTCAATGGGGGCCGGCATGGCTGATTTATGGAAGTTATAAGATTCGGTGGGGACGTGTCCGTATTACAGGCACCTGGTTTTATTTTGGGTTACCAGGGGTGAAATTTTATAACGGTTTTAAATACTTATCGAGGGTATAGAGACCTCCATACCCACCCTGAGAGCACCCTACTACGGGCCCAAGTCAATGGGGGCCGGCATGGCTGATTTATGGAAGTTTTAAAAAATCTTCTGAAATTTGGCTAAGTCCAAAACTGCTCAGGAAATCGGCTATGTTTTTCTTCTCAGAAATTGCACTATGTTTTATTTTTTGGGTTACCAGGGGTGAAATTTTATAACGGTTTTAAATACTTTTAAAGGGTATAGGGACCTTCATACCCACCCTTAGAGCACCATCCTGCGGCCTCAACTCAATGAGATACAGCAAGAGGGAATTATATAGCTTTTAAAAAAGTCTCAGAAAAATGACTATGTTCAAACTGCTCAGGAAATCGGCTATGTTTTTCTTCTCAGAAATTGCACTATGTTTTATTTTTGGGTTACCAGGACCATTTTTTTATAACGGTTTTAAATACTTTTAAAGGGTATAGGGACCTCCATACCCACCCTGAGAGCACCCTACTACGGGCCCAAGTCAATGTGGGCCGGCATGGCTGATTTATGGAAGTTATAAGATTCGGTGGGGACGTGTCCGTAGCATATGTGCACCTGGTTTTATTTTGGGTTACCAGGGGTGAAATTTTATAACGGTTTTAAATACTTATAAAGGGTATAGGGACCTCCATACCCACCCTGAGAGCACCCTACTACGGGCCCAAGTCAATGGGGGCCGGCATGGCTGATTTATGGAAGTTTTAAAAAAGTCTCAGAAATTTGGCTAAGTCCAAAACTGCTCAGGAAATCGGCTATGTTTTTCTTCTCAGAAATTGCACTATGTTTTATTTTTGGGTTACCAGGGGTGAAATTTTATAACGGTTTTAAATACTTATCGAGGGTATAGAGACCTCCATACCCACCCTGAGAGCACCCTACTACGGGCCCAAGTCAATGGGGGCCGGCATGGCTGATTTATGGAAGTTATAAGATTCGGTGGGGACGTGTCCGTATTACAGGCACCTGGTTTTATTTTGGGTTACCAGGGGTGAAATTTTATAACGGTTTTAAATACTTATCGAGGGTATAGAGACCTCCATACCCACCCTGAGAGCACCCTACTACGGGCCCAAGTCAATGGGGGCCGGCATGGCTGATTTATGGAAGTTTTAAAAAATCTTCTGAAATTTGGCTAAGTCCAAAACTGCTCAGGAAATCGGCCATGTTTTTCTTCTCAGAAATTGCACTATGTTTTACTTTTGGGTTACCAGGGGTGAAATTTGAAAAACGGTTTTAAATACTTATAAAGGGTATAGGGACCTTCATACCCACCCTTAGAGCACCATCCTGCGGCCTCAACTCAATGAGATACAGCAAGAGGGAATTATATAGCTTTTAAAAAAGTCTCAGAAAAATGACTATGTTCAAACTGCTCAGGAAATCGGCTATGTTTTTCTTCTCAGAAATTGCACTATGTTTTATTTTTGGGTTACCAGGACCATTTTTTTATAACGGTTTTAAATACTTTTAAAGGGTATAGGGACCTCCATACCCACCCTGAGAGCACCCTACTACGGGCCCAAGTCAATGTGGGCCGGCATGGCTGATTTATGGAAGTTATAAGATTCGGTGGGGACGTGTCCGTAGCATATGTGCACCTGGTTTTATTTTGGGTTACCAGGGGTGAAATTTTATAACGGTTTTAATTTCTTTTAAAGGGTATAGGGACCTCCATACCCACCCTGAGAGCACCCTACTACGGGCCCAAGTCAATGGGGGCCGGCATGGCTGATTTATGGAAGTTTTAAAAAAGTCTCAGAAATTTGGCTAAGTCCAAAACTGCTCAGGAAATCGGCTATGTTTTTCTTCTCAGAAATTGCACTATGTTTTATTTTTGGGTTACCAGGGGTGAAATTTTATAACGGTTTTAAATACTTATCGAGGGTATAGAGACCTCCATACCCACCCTGAGAGCACCCTACTACGGGCCCAAGTCAATGGGGGCCGGCATGGCTGATTTATGGAAGTTATAAGATTCGGTGGGGACGTGTCCGTATTACAGGCACCTGGTTTTATTTTGGGTTACCAGGGGTGAAATTTTATAACGGTTTTAAATACTTATCGAGGGTATAGAGACCTCCATACCCACCCTGAGAGCACCCTACTACGGGCCCAAGTCAATGGGGGCCGGCATGGCTGATTTATGGAAGTTTTAAAAAAGCCTCTGAAATTTGGCTAAGTCCAAAACTGCTCAGGAAATCGGCTATGTTTTTCTTCTCAGAAATTGCACTATGTTTTATTTTTGGGTTACCAGGGGTGAAATTTTTCAAACGGTTTTAAATACTTTTAAAGGGTATAGGGACCTTCATACCCACCTCTAGAGCACCATCCTGCGGCCGCAACTCAATGAGATACAGCAAGAGGGAATTATATAGCTTTTAAAAAAGTCTCAGAAAAATGACTATGTTCAAACTGCTCAGGAAATCGGCTATGTTTTTCTTCTCAGAAATTGCACTATGTTTTATTTTTGGGTTACCAGGACCATTTTTTTATAACGGTTTTAAATACTTTTAAAGGGTATAGGGACCTCCATACCCACCCTGAGAGCACCCTACTACGGGCCCAAGTCAATGTGGGCCGGCATGGCTGATTTATGGAAGTTATAAGATTCGGTGGGGACGTGTCCGTAGCATATGTGCACCTGGTTTTATTTTGGGTTACCAGGGGTGAAATTTTATAACGGTTTTAATTTCTTTTAAAGGGTATAGGGACCTCCATACCCACCCTGAGAGCACCCTACTACGGGCCCAAGTCAATGGGGGCCGGCATGGCTGATTTATGGAAGTTTTAAAAAAGTCTCAGAAATTTGGCTAAGTCCAAAACTGCTCAGGAAATCGGCTATGTTTTTCTTCTCAGAAATTGCACTATGTTTTATTTTTGGGTTACCAGGGGTGAAATTTTATAACGGTTTTAAATACTTATCGAGGGTATAGAGACCTCCATACCCACCCTGAGAGCACCCTACTACGGGCCCAAGTCAATGGGGGCCGGCATGGCTGATTTATGGAAGTTATAAGATTCGGTGGGGACGTGTCCGTATTACAGGCACCTGGTTTTATTTTGGGTTACCAGGGGTGAAATTTTATAACGGTTTTAAATACTTATCGAGGGTATAGAGACCTCCATACCCACCCTGAGAGCACCCTACTACGGGCCCAAGTCAATGGGGGCCGGCATGGCTGATTTATGGAAGTTTTAAAAAATCTTCTGAAATTTGGCTAAGTCCAAAACTGCTCACGAAATCGGCTATGTTTTCACCTCTCAGAAATTGCACTATGTTTTATTTTTGGGTTACCAGGGGTGAAATTTTATAACGGTTTTAAATACTTTTAAACGGTATAGGGACCTCCATACCCACCCTGAGAGCACCCTACTACGGGCCCAAGTCAATGGAGGCCGGCATGGCTGATTTATGGAAGTTATAAGATTCGGTGGGGACGTGTCCGTAGCATATGTGCACCTGGTTTTATTTTGGGTTACCAGGGGTGAAATTTTATAACGGTTTTAAATACTTATCGAGGGTATAGAGACCTCCATACCCACCCTGAGAGCACCCTACTACGGGCCCAAGTCAATGGGGGCCGGCATGGCTGATTTATGGAAGTTTTAAAAAAGTCTCAGAAATTTGGCTAAGTCCAAAACTGCTCAGGAAATCGGCTATGTTTTTCTTCTCAGAAATTGCACTATGTTTTATTTTTGGGTTACCAGGTGTGACATTTTTAAAGGGTATACAGACCTACATGCCCACTCTGAGACCACCATAGGGGGGTTAGGGAGACCCCATAGGGGGGCCCCACACCCCCCACCAAGGTCACCTGGTAACCCAATATAATTCAATGATAGAGTCATACTTCTCTCTCATTGCACTAAGTCCAGCATGTGTACCTGGGGATTGGACTGGTTACCAAGGGAGCTCCATATCTCCATTCCTCTGGGCTTACTCTCTCTACCCTGCCTGCCCACCTACCTGCCCTCTATCTCGGCCTGTCTCTTCAGCTCAGTGCACCTGGTACCCCATAACACCCTGGTATTTCAGACCCTCAGGCCTCCATACATTCTCAACCATGACCAAATGACACACAAAGACATGGGTGAATTTCAAATAAATGTTCTTTATTTATCAGTGAATCATGGGTTGATTTGTCCCTCAATTAGTGACCGCGCTCGGCTGGCATTACGAGGCAAATTATGGTACCGGTAGTACCGTGCCTGCGTTTCCAGAGAATGACACATATGGTCAGCCACAGTTCCCCGGTCTGTAACCGAGCCTTGATTAAAGTTCAATGTAGCAACGCTTCGTCGAATTGTACCGAAGGTGACTTTACTTCCAATGCCAAACTCTGCAAATATCTGGCCCACATACTCACAGAGATTGCCGTACGGTTGACCGCAGGACGTGAAAAAGAAGAGTTCTGTATCTGAGGTGATTCCACTCAGATTAGGCCTGATCTGATGGAATCGTTTAAGCCAAGTGTATTCCTGCTCAGATAGAACAACTCTGCACTCACCGAAGCTATAGTTCGTTTTGTGGCTTGAAATGCACATCTGATAACCCCCACTTTCCGGGGTTACTTCATTAAATTCCCTCTCACTGAAGATGGTGACTGGGGATCGTCGAGTGCCATTAAAGATGGCCAACCGGCTGGACATGAGAGCCGCAAACCTACGTCTGTCAGCGCAGGTGGCTCGGTCCTCCAGCCTACTGAGCACCGAAGGAATAGCTTGATTACTTAGCTCAACAAACCGGCTTAACTCTGCAGCGCTGAGCACCTCGTCCCTGCAGCGGTTGCGGAATTTTGCCCTGTGTGTTGCCTGGCTCTGCCGCGAATCCCTGTCCATCTTTGCCAAGCAGAGTAACACCTTTCGAATTCCACTGGCTTTAGCCTGCAGACCTTTTGGCCGGAACTGAATAAGATAATTCAGGAAACTTCGAACATCGGCTCGATACATTTTTAACGTGGATGGTGCCAAACAACGGTCTTCACATTGACCATACCACTCAGACACACGTCTGTAGTTATCCAGAGAACACAGTCCTTCATCGGCCTTGCCCTCTGACATATAGCGGAGGAATTGTCGTACTCGGGCTAGACTGGTGCGACTATTGTCAATCCGTTTAACTGAAGGGTTTTTACCCATAGCAAAGTGTTCATATTCAGTCAAAATTACATTCCTCCAACCTTCAATTCTGGACGACACACCGCCGCCTTCATCACTCTCGCTCTCCGTGGAAGTCACCATGACGCAGCCTTGCTCCCTCGGTTCCGAGCATGGTTCACCACCGATCTGACTGGTTGACTGCA
>NW_021823434.1:25000-55000 GCF_901001165.1 Salmo trutta
TTCACTGAAAGATCTAAATGGGAACCCTCACTAAAGAAACTATCACAACCAATTAGAAAACGTATTAAAACCAATACACAGATTAGAGATTTACATAGCTCTACCATTACAACTTCACATAACATTACACAAGACGAAAGACTAGCTATAACCCAGCTAAGACAAAACAAACATATAACAATTAAACCAGCAGACAAAGGCTCCAAGATGGTGATAATGGATAATCAGCAATATCTCTTGGAAGCCAATCGCCAACTTTCCAATACACAACACTACACTCCCATTCCCACACAGATGGAGACACAGACACTAGTGAGACAGACTATAGCGGACCTTTATAAAAATAAATTAATCTCACATAGACAGAAAGTATACTTAGATGGACCTGATATACCGAGACAGAGACTCTTTTACCTCTTACCAAAAATTCACAAAACACCAGAGACGTGGACTGTCCCTTTTCGGGTCCCCATGGGAAGACCCATCGTCTCTGATTGTGGTAGTGAGTCATCTCCAGCAGCTGAATTCATAGATCCTTTTCTCAACCCCATCTCACAAAAACATGCCAGCTATATTAAGGACACATCATTTCATAGACACACTTCGTACAATCCCGGTTCCAGCACAGGCATACCTGTTCACCATGGACATAGACTCTCTTTACACGAACATAGACATCCCCTCAGGGATGGCAGCAGTGGAAGCAGCACTCCGAAGATATCCAGATAGACAGAGACCAGACAAACACATCTTACAGTTACTTGAACTGGGGCTGAAAAATAATGATTTTACATTTAATAACCAATACTATCTTCAGATTCATGGGACAGCAATGGGCAAAAAGTTCGCTCCAGCATACGCAAACATATACATGGCGGACTGGGAGACTACAGCTTTGGAAAAATGCCCACTGCTTCCCTTGGTCTACAAACGCTTCCTGGATGATATCTTCAGAGTGTGGCAACACAATCTACAGGACTTCACCACATTCATAGACATCTTGAACAATCACCATCCCACCATTACAGTTAAATATATCATACACCCACATAGAATACATTTTTTAGACACCACCGTTTTCTTTCCAGACACTGAAGCAACCATAGTTTACCTACACACTAAAGTTTATTTCAAAGAAACAGACACGCATGCATTACTCCACCGATCCAGTTTCCACCCCAAACATACCTTTAGGGGGATTGTCAAATCACAACTCATCCGATTCTACAGATTATGCACTCAACAGACGGATTTCAATACAGCTACACACATACTATTTGAGGCATTGAGGAGGAGGGGGTACTCCAAGCGGTCACTGAGATACATCAAAGCGGACACAATAGCAAGCGTCATCCAAAATCAATTGCCTCTCCCTCCTAACCTTAACCCAGGTGGCACTGTTCCTGACTCCAACCCTAACCACAACCACAACCCTAACCACAACCCTAACCCCAACCCTAACCCTAACTCTACCCCTAATCACAACCCTAATCCTAACCCTAACCCCCAGACTTTCCCTAGAAACCCCATTCCCACATTGGGTAACCCTAACCCTAACCCTAACCCAAGAGGCTACCAATCATCAGCACCTATTCACACATAAACCAACGCATACACTCAAGACTGAAAAGCGCATTTTCTAACACACAACATGCCTTCCCCCCACTACAACCATTCCGACCGATCTCAGCATACAGGAGGAACCCCAATCTTAAGGATCTCCTAGTCAGTGCAACATTTTCAAACAGGCCCTCTCCCCCAGTACCCACTGAAAGCACATACTACAGACAACTGACAAACATACACAACCCATACGCACACACCGGTAGCCAAATCACACAACTGATGAACATAAACAGCACTAACATAGTTTGTGCAATCCCCTGTGCATTATGCAAAAAAATCTATGTGGGGGAAACTGGATCGACAATTTTAACACGTCTCAAACAACATCTATATACAATCACCAATAATAAACTGTCCACACATTTAGTTACACACTTCCAAACACACCATATTATACACCTCAATATCACTGGGCTAGAAACGGTCTCTACCTGGACCATAGCCCAGAGAAAGGCCGCAGAATCTAAGTGGATAGCCAACCTTAGATCTCTGGCTCCACTTGGATCAAATGGCAAAATATAAGTAGGGAAACTATTCATACATCTCACATATTCACAAACACAACCCTCCCAATAAACACCAGACTGGAAACAATAACAGAGATCACAATAGGCCAGTGCAACACAGGGTAAAAAAACACAAAAAACTGAATTTATCATAACCCTAACCCTTCTTTTAGTAATTAAGGTATTTTATACCATGGTTTTACCATTTATTTAAAGTTTTGCCTGTGCCAGTGCATATCAGATTAGTCTGTTATTTTTAAACCTAACCTAGCCCGCGCCTGGCATTTTATACATTATTTGGGTTTTAAAAGACTTCTTAGACCTGATTGTTTTAGTGTGTTTGTTTGTGGAGTAGCTCACAACGATTGAACACCCACCCCAATTGGGACTGTTGATTGGAGGAGAATGAGCAGATTGATGGAGGACTAAGTAATTGACATGTTTTGGGACGGATGGTTCCGCCCCCTTAAAGTTTCCCAGACTAACACAGGTGTCAGTGACTACTCATTAACTTGTTTGTTGAGCAGTATACAATGATGGAACATTAACCCTGATTGGGACTGTGGATTGGAGGAGAATGGGAAGATTGACGCAGGACTGGGCAAAACACATGTCTTGGGAGGTATGGATCCGCCCTCTCAGCTCCCCATATTAACACAGGTGTTTGTGACTACTCATTACCTCTGATGAAAGCGATTAAGCTGAAACGTCAGGTCTTTGTTTGTTCCTTGTTTTTAATTTTCTGAAAGTTCCCTTAATGGGTTCTTAAACTGTTCTAATTCCTTTTTGGATTGAAGGATTTTTTGAAATTGTTTTGGAAACCTCTTTTTAACTTTTTTTGGTTCACCGACTGTTTCAATGCAACTATAATACCACTGATTCTAGCATACGAAGGCATCTTGGATTACAAAACTCACTTGAGAGGAAGCTCCAGCGAGAACAAGAGGCTTGGAAAAAGACTAAGGTGAAAGAGATTTTTTTTCTTACCTCTAAATATGGCTGATTAAATGGACAAAACTATTCCGGTTAGTGAACCATTACCAAAAAATTATTTGGTAGGACAATATTAAGAGACTCTCATGATTTTAAATTGTTTTTATGTTTTGTCTCTTAAAATGTTGTGATTTTATCTTTTAAACCTTTTTCCCCCCCTTTTTTGTTTTTAACTTTAAAAACGACCGTGGCGTGGTGGGGAATATTGTGGATTAAAACTTTCCCCCCCCCACCCCTTTTTTGGTAGGAGAAAATGATGCTTCCCAGGAGAAATCGGTTTGAGCCTTTGGCCAAGCCGATAGCCCTGGGGGGAATATAGCCCTAAAACCTCCCTTGATCTTAAACTGACTAAACAGTACTTCAAATTATTACAAGCCATTCACCATGCAGAAATTCTAGTAGAATTGCAAATGAATATTTTTTTCCGGCCTGGCATGATGACAGTTAGTGAGACTTACGGCTTTTATCAAACCTTCCTCACCCAATCCCACCGTTTTGGAGCTGGTCAAGGAGAACACGGACCACTGGATGGACACTAATATGTGCATCTTAGTGGACCACTATGATTCAGTTCTGGCAGCATGGTTACAGGAGGTGGGGAGATTTGATACTAACTCCTTTGATTGAGCTGTTGCTTGGGCAAGGGTAAGATATAGACGTAAGTTTACCCAGTCCTCAGTGGCAACGTTACAGGCTATGCTCCCAAAGGCAAATGCTAGTGAGGTAGTAGACCCAGGCCAATTGACTATGGAGGCCTTTCCGCCCTTGTCGGGTGTCCGGTCTCCAGCTCCCAGTAATGTGGTAGGAGTGGGAAATGGTAGTCCAGCAAGTGTTTTAGTTAAGGGTGGGGCTAAAAACAGCCCAAGGAGGAGCACCCCTAGGACGCCCCCAAGTCTATCAGCTTTAGAGCTGGATTTGGTCTCCCGGAGGGGGAAAACTATCTCAGTTATGGCTGAAACATATTCCCCTAGACCCAAAGCATTGGCTGGAGATACATTAACAGTAGAGTTGGTCCCGGGGGGGTGGATATTGGGAAACAAACACAGGTGAGGCAGGCTCTTGTTAATGGCCCTGAGAGGGTATTATATAGCAATGTTGTCCTACAATGTAGTAATACTATTGCCTCTGTCTGACTCTGGCAAGGAGGAACCTGGAGTTGGAGGGGAGCGGGACCCGTGTGAGGTTGCGATTGGGAACCGAGAGGGGGAGGAACAGATGATGATAAGTGACGACAAAACGGAACTTTTCCTGAATACGTCCTTGTCTGAGCCCCCAGGGCGGTCCCAATTTACCGCCGCTCCGGTTTCCCCGCTGTTACTCCCCTCGGGGTCTTCTCCGCTTGGCCGAGGTAAGAGTAAAACAGTGGGACTTATACCAGCCGAAGCCTACCCAGGGGTTTCCTCCTCTTCCTCCCCTACCCCGGTGATTAATTTACCTGTTAGGAGGACGGGATCAATTAGCCTTGAACCAGTTAGACACCCAAATTCTACCAGGAACATGTTGGATTGGGAACTTACAATTAGAAAACCAATTGTTATAATTGGAGACTAATATTTCACGGATACCTGGGTTTACCGATTCCAGAGTGCAAGCAGATAGCTTCCCTGGGGCTACATTCCACCACTTAAAGGGAGTAGTGGAGAAATTAGAACATCCAACAGTGGAGAAGGTGGTGTTATCGGGAGGTCTAAACAACTGCCTTTTGAAACAGCTGGCATTAACCTCCTGGAAGCAACTACAACAACTGTTGAAAGTCGCAGAAAGCAAATTTCCTAATGCCATACTCTATATGCCCATTATTAACTACTCAGACTGGAAAAACAGCAACAGTCACTCTTGGATCAACTTAATCGAAGGATCCTAGAGCAATGTAATTATTTACCTGAGATCAGTAAACTTAGGTTTCACACATTGCCACGGGACCCAGTACATTGGACATCTGAAACAGGAAATACCATCTTAAACTTTTGGTTGGATAATTTAAACATGTAAGGGGAGAACAGTGCTTTAATACAGCTCCACATTCAAATATTACTAATCTCTCGCACTCATATATGCTTTCTGAGATAGAAAGAAATGTATTGGAACGGGGACTGTCTTTTATCCCCACTCCAGGAATCTTAGACCGGACGGAGCTTCGTAGGGACCTACACACATATCATAGGAGGCTGAAATTGTTGGATCATTTTAATTATGATACTGACATTCCTTTTGTACCGTTTACAGATCCCTCGGTTTGGGAACCCAGAATAAAATCGATATCTCCATCCATTCAAACATTGATTAGGAAGGATCTCGAGGCATTTAGGAGCTTCCATCCGGGGCCGGCAACTGGGGGGAATATGACGGTATTGGAGTCAGACACTATTAAATTGTTGGGGTCAAACCGGAATATAGTTATCAAACCTTCAGATAAAGGATCACAGATTGTAATCATGGACAGAGTACAGTACCTATTGGAGGCTAACAGACAACTGAATAACCCGAAAAATTGTCGCATTAGATCACTCTATTCAATCTGAGACCAAAAACAGGATTAAGACGATATTGTTGGAATTGCTCGAAAAAAAAGTTTATCATTCCAAAGCAATATACCTATCTTCTGGGCCCAGATGTACCAAGACCGCGCCAATTCTATCTCCTCCCAAAAATCCATAAACCTTTGGAAGAGTGGTCAGTGCCCTTTCAGATTCCCAGTGGCCGCCCAATTGTTAGTGACTGTGGATCGGAATCATATCGAATTGCTGAATATATTAATTATTTCATCAATCCGCTATCACAGAAGCATGCTTCTTATGTAAAAGACACATATGATTTTGTTGGTAAACTTAAAGGTCTTGAATTACCACTAGGGCGTTCTTATTTTCAATAGATATCAACTCACTATATACAAATATTGATATCTCTTTAGGACTGCGGGCAGTTAAACAGGCCTTTGATAGGTTTCCTGACCCTCAGCGCCAGGATAAAGAAATCTTAGATGTGTTGGAGTTGAGTTTATTAAGGAATGATTTTAATTTTAACGATACGTTTTATCTTCAGATCCATGGCACCGCCATGGGTAAGAAGTTTGCTCCAGCCTTTTCCCAAAAACACATAAGTTGGTAGAGACAGTGTTTCTTAAGTGTAAGTCCCTCCCCTCTTTGTATCTCATGTATTTGGATGACATCTTTGGCATCTGGGTGAATTCTATGAGGGAGTTTGAGTGTTTCTTGGAATCCCTAAATACACATCATCCTGCAATTACAATATCCCACAATATACAAAGAGAAAAACTAGAGTTTTTAGACACTCAGGTTTTCTTTGTACCTTCTGAGGGGCAGACTAAATCATTGGCTACTAAAGTCTTCTTTAAGGAGACAGATAGGCATGCTTTGCTACATAAGGCAAGTTATCATCCAAAACATACCTTTAGAGGGATAATTAAATCCCAGTTGATCCGGTTCAATAGAATTTGTACATTGGGTGAGCATGTGGAGGAGGCAACAACCATTCTTTTTGGAGCTTTGGGGCCACGGGGATATTCAAAACGTTTCCTTAGGGAGATTAAAAGCAGAGGTAGGAAAATTATTTGGAAGGGAAGAGGGTTACAATAAAACAGCAGAAACACATAATCTGATACCATTTGTTGCTACATAGTCTGGGTGGATTTAGCAGGACGTTGAGGTCTAACTTCCGGGAAGCGCAACAAGCGGTGGATGGGCTGTTAGATTGTAGAATAATCTCAGCATATAGGAAAAATAAAAACCTTGGGCATAAGGTTCTGCCTTCCGGTCGAAAGAGGTACCTAATAAATTTGAAAAATATCTGGAGAGACCAAAATATATTACTAATGTCTTCTCGGGTTTGGGGTTCCCCATAAGACAGAGAATCGAATTGTCAACGGTAAACTTGATTTATGTAATTAAGTGCAAATTGTGCCAAAAGATTTATATAGGAGAAACCAAGAATGCACTACAGGCTAGACTAAAACAACACCTATACAATATGGCTAAAGGTAATAAGAGCACTGTATTGTATTTGCATTTTGGCCTACATGCAATTGATAATTTGAGTATCTTTGGTCTGGAGACAAATGGGGGCTGATCTAGGAAACAACGACAGGGGATGGAAAGAATTTGGATTGGGCGCCTCCAAACAATAGATCCCAAGGGCCTGAATGAAAAATATAAAATTTATGCTGGCTTATTTACCTGATGGGAGGTGCCATCTCGAGTGGGGTTTTGGCTGGGGGATTGGATGGTGGGGGGCTGTGGGAGAACCGCTCAAGATAAATGTTAGTTTATTAAATAATTGTATTATATATTTTTTTTAATTTATATATATTTTCAAGCACTTATCACTAATATCATGGCACTTATTTTATTATCATTTGTTTAGTGTGGCGTGGTTTTACCGCATTTTTTTGTATACCCCCATAGCACTTATTTTGAGTTGAAAGCACTTTGCATACTTAGTGGAGTATGTTTGTCAATTTATTTAATTATTTATTTATGAAAGCACTTATTTTTATACTTAGTTATGTGTTTCTTTTTAATTGTTTATTTATGAATTTATATTTTTATATGCTTCTTCAGCACTTATGATGACACTTATTTTATTCATATAAAATTTTCGTATCTTTAAGTGTGGCGTGATTTTATTTGACCTTTTTTTGCATAGTTTTGGAGCACTTATTTGAACTTGATAGCACTTATTTTTACACTCAGTGTGGGACGTTGATTCGTCTATTGTGGTCTTGCCTTTGTGTAGTAGCACTTATCATTGTCCTGTATATGTATTTTTTTACTTGTGTGTTCGTTGGGCGGTTCCCCTATTTTTGAATTCCTAGTTCTCGGAATCCTGATTCCCTATCCTAGACCCTTATATCTAACCCTAATTTTAAGTTTGTAAAACCGTAATTATCTACCCTAATTCCTATATCTTCATGCCTAACCCTAACTTCTAGACCCTATATCTAAGCCTGACCCTTGGGTTTATTTTAACCCTAACTCCAACCCCCAGTGCTCAGGCCCCAACCCTAATTTCCCACTTTTACCTCAACCTCTATACCTTTTCACCCAACCCTAACCCTTATACCCCCTTGTCTAACCCTAACCCTTATACCCCCTTGTCTAACCCTCATACCCCCTTGTCTAACCCTAACCCTAACCCCAACCCTAACCCTTATACCCCTATACTCATCTAACCCTAACCCTTATATCCTCTTATTTAACCCTAACCCTTATATTCCCTTATCTAACCCTTATACCCCCTTATCTAACCCTACTTTGGTTTTTGGCCTCTATCCCTTCGGGATTGCATTTCTGGTTGTGAACCCAGGTTTTATTTTCTGGGTAATCTTTTTATTAATATTTTTTTCCTTTCCCCCCCCCTTTTTTTTCTCCCTCCCCTTTTAGTAATTAAGGTATTTTATACCATGGTTTTACCATTTATTTAAAATTTTGCCTGTGCCAGTGCATATCAGATGTCTTATTTTTAACCCTAACCCTAAACCTAACCCTCTTAAACCTAACCCTGACCCTTAACACTAACCCTCTTAACCCTAACCTAACCCTGACCCTAACCCAACTCCTAATAGGGACACTCTTGCTTACCCCCAGTTCACCTCCCCACCACCGGACCCTGATGAATTCATAGTAGACTTTGAACTTAGAGCGGATGAATTTCCCACTCTCCAGTCAATTATGGTACAGACAAAGCACACCATAGCCCAGACCAAGACCATCACAGTCCAGGCGCAGGTGATACACAGACCCTGCAGCCAACTTGACTCCTGGAGTGCCCCCACATTGACTAGGGCCATGGAGACCGCACAACCACCCCAAACACCAATTATCAGCAATGTAGCAATTCAAACTGATCTAAACATTTCTGACCTCTCTGGGCCAGAAACTAACATCTCCACTCTTGTTCCCACAGAGGTTCAACCAAATACACACCCTAACCCTGCTGAGGTGGTGACTATGGAAAGAGGAGTAAAGGTGGAAAAGTTGTGATGATGGGAGAAAACAAAGGGAAAATCAATCCCAACAGTTTCCTGTCTGAACCTTCCCCAATACTAACCTCTCCACACACCAGATACCTCTTACCCACCCCACTTAGTCTGTCTCCAAAAAATAGGGTTCCTTCAGAGCCCACTGTGAGACTCTCCCCTCTGCCTTCACCTAGACACTCTACCCCAACATCCCCAGCCACCCCCCCATTCTTGTACCAGCCAACTAGACATATGACAAACAGAAACATTTATGACTGGAAAATAAAATCTCTCAAACGATTGCCATCATTGGAGATTCAAACTTGAATAGAATACCCTACCATCCGTACAAACACATCCAAATCGACAGTTATCCTGGAGCACAGTTCCACCACATTACTGGGGTATTGGCAAAATCTACCCCAAATCCTAACACCAAGGTGGTTGTGCTGTCTCTGGGCCTGAACAACAAAGATCAAACACAGAAACAAACACCCATAGGACAACTACAATCACTTCACAGTAAAGCAACAGTGATGTATCCCAATGCAACCATTTACTTCCCCATCATTAACTACTCTCCCCACCTGTCAGAGAAACAACAAACCATGTTGAAATATATTAATTCACACATCGCCACACACTACAACCCCCTATTAGAAATCCACCATTTAGATTTCCACACAGAGAAAGACAACATACACTGGACACCAGATACAGGGGCAAAAATACTCCAACATTGGATGGAACAGCTAAAATAGTGGGGGAGGGTATGCCTACATCACAGCCCCTCCACCAAGACACAAACATCCTTATTCTTTCATCCACATTTCACTTATCACCTTCTGAGACTCGGCTGCTGGAGAGAGGACTCACTTTTATCCCCACACCACTGCATTCTGACTATGGGGACCTCCAGAGGGACATCTACAGGTATCATAGAGCTCTGAAGCTTTTGGACCACTTTGATTATACATCTGATTACCAAACCCTACCATTCACAGCTCCATCCAGATGGGAACCAAAATCACAGACAATATCAGCACCCATTAGGAAACTCATTAAAACCAACACACACATCATCAGATAATTCCATACCGCCACCATAACTTCACAACAGAATATCACAGTAGAAGAAAGACAAGCCATAGCTAAATTAAGGAAACACAAACATATAACCATAAAACCAGCAGACAAAGGCTCAAAGATAATTATTATGGACAACCAACAGTACCTCTTTGAAGCCAACTCTAACACATTTACATTTACGTTTTACATTTACGTCATCTAGCAGACGCTCTTATCCAGAGCGACTTACAAATTGACACTAACACACAACACTATACTTCTATCCCTGCTTCTACACAGATCCAGACATAAATTAAAATTAGACAGATAATATCAGATTGTTACGTTCCCCAGTTTCTGTGTTGTAGTTTGTATATTTGTGAGTGTGTTTCAGGTAATGCCTTCCTGAAGTTCTCCAAAGCTGATTGGTCGGCCCCATTGCTGATTGGAGAGCTGACCCCGCCCCCTCACAGCTGTCTCAATTAACAACCCCAATATAAGCCAGTGTGCTGTTGCTCAAGAAGAGGGAGAGACACGGAGATGATTGCAGAGAGAAATTTGTTGGGAGACCCAGAGATAATGGTGGAGAGTTATAGCATGTTGGTGGTTGCTAAGACATTTGGTATGTACTGTGTAGTTGTTGCTGTCAGAGCTGATTGTAATGTTCTGTGTTAGTTTGTTGCTCAGAGAGAGCTTCTTTAATGTCCTGAGTTAATAGTTTTTTCTCAGTTTGTTGTGAAGACATTTGGAATATTCTGTTTCATTTGTTCCCAGGGGGGAAGGGGAAGGCACCTAGGGAGTGCTTAGGCAAGAGGCCCGCGGGCATACATATACCCGTAGTAATTTATTGTCTATACACATTAGGAAAGACCTGGGCGGACCATCCCCTGTATTTTGGTTAGTGCACCAGGTGGTGCTAGTTAGGTCAGTAGTGGGTAGGCAGGTAAGGTAGGAGAGGGGGCTTTGATATTTAGTTTCTTTGCTTTGGTTCCGTCCAGCCCCTTTTCCCCAAACTTACCGCGTGAAGGAATAAATTCCCAGTAAACGGTATTTTCTGCCTTTGTGTCATCCTTGCTCACACCTACACTTCCATACCTCTTTCACACCACGGAGAGTTAAGTTGTAGCAGGGTGTTGCGTTCCCTCTTTCTAGAGGCGTGCATAACACAGATCTTTATAAAATGAAATACATTACATATAGACAAAAGGAATATCTAGATGGACCAGATTTACCCCGACAGAGACTATCTCCTAAGATACATCAAACACCAGATACCTGGACAGTCCCTTTTGAGGTCCCGAAGGGAAGACCTATTGTGTCGGAGTGAGTCCTGTGGGAGTGAGTCCTCGCCAGCAGCCGAGTTTGACTACTTCCTCAACCCCATTTCACAAAGGCACCCCAGCTACCTGAAGGACACATACCACTTCATAGACACTCTTCACAACATTCCAGTCCCAGCAAATGCATACCTATTCACCATAGATATAGATTCTCTCTACACTAACATGGATATCTTGTCAGGTTTAGCAGCAGTGAAATCTGCACTCCGGAGATATCCAGATAGACCAGACTCACACCTCCTACAGCTTCTAGAACTTGGATTAAGAAACAATGATTTCACATTCAATAATAAACACTACTTACAGATTCATGGGACGACGATGGGTAAAAAGTTTGCCCCAGCCTATGCTAATATTTATATGGCGGACTGGGAGTTGACAGCCTTAGATAAATGCCCATTGCGTCCCATGTTCTATAGACGATATCTTCGGAGTGTGGGAACATGATCTGGTACATTTCAAAACGTTCATTGAAATACTCAACCATCATCCGACCATAACTGTTAAATATGTCATTCACCCACATACAATCAACTTCCTGGATACAACAATATTCTTTCCAGATACTGACACACACAGTTTCTTTACAAACAAAAGTATACTTTAAAAGACACAGACACACATGCCTTACTTCACAAGTCTAGTTATCACGCAAAACATACATTCACTGGTATTGTAAAATCACAACTCATTCGATTCCATAGACTATGTACACAACAGAAAGACTTTCATCTAGCCACACACTCTTTTTAGTGCACTGAGGAAGAGGGGATATTCAAAGAGATCACTGAGGTACATTAAGGCTAACACACTGGCGGGCTTCCCCCAGAACAGATTGCCTGATCCTCCGTACCCCACCTCTAACACTAACCTTAACCCTAACCTCCATAACGCTCCATTAGAACTCTGGACCTGGTACTGACTCCTGACCTGGGCGAACAGCCCACGCCTATCCTTATCCCTTTCCCGATTCTGGGTCCGTATCCCGATCCCCCCATCCTATCCCTGTCCTCCACCCTCAGACCTTTCCCAGACCCCCTGTTCCTATTCCCCCAACAGACACAGAACCCCATATTATACCCATTATCAGCACCTTCTCTGACGTAAACACACTCCTTTACTCTAGACTGAAAGCCGCTTTCACCCAAACACAAAACGCACACTTCCCCCACTTCAGGAATTTAGACCCATATCAGCTTTTCGCAGAAACCCCAACTTAAGGGATCTCTTAATTTTTGCAAAATTTTCCAATAAACCCACTCCTAAACTACCCATTGAACAACAGTATTATAGACAACTTTCACACATTCAAAATCCACATGCAAACCTCCAGTCCTATCTCACAACTCATGACCATTCAAAGCACTAATATTGTCTATGCCATAACATGCACATTATGCCATAACATTTATATAGGAGAAACCGGTCACACAGTCTTGACACGCCTCAAACAGCACCTCTACACAATTGGAAAAAACATATTACAAACACACCTGGTCCAACATTTTCAAATCCACCCAACAACCTCCCTCCGCATTACCGGTCTGGAGATGAAATCCACCTGGACCACAGGCCAGAGGAAAGCGGCCGAATCCAGGTGGATATCAAAACTTAATACTTTGGCTCCACTGGGTATGAATATTAAGGAATAATAGAAAACACGAATAGTGGGAGGGGGTGGGGACCTAATTAAGAGGGCTGGAGGGGCCACTGGAACGAGGAGGAAGTTCAAATAATAAAAAAAAGAAGCATTTGATTGCTGAACCTGGTGGTGTCTTTTTTTGTATTTTGTGCTGAATTTTATTATACATTTTAACATGACGTGATCCCTTCATCTTATTTACCTGTTTATTTATTCAACTATTTAAAAACATTTTTTTAGTTATCTAATTGATCTGGTATGCATGTTTTAATGTGATTTTATATGAAATTTGGTTTAAGGTTAAACCTTTTACTCCCAGGTTGTTTTTGGATGATTGCCTTCCTTTTGAATTGTTGTGGGTGGCCCCTCGGAGCTCAGTCTCATGTCCTCCCACTTTCTCCAGACCGCTCAAAGGTGCAATAGGCTCGTGCAACCTAAGGTTTGACACCAATACAAACATTAACCCTAACCCCTAAACCCTCATTACAAAACATACACAGCCATACATCAGCACCAGTACAAGAATTGTATATCATTATATGCACACTCTGCAATAAATACATTGGAGAAACCAAACATACCATCAAAACCAGACTCAAACAACACCTGTATAACATTAAAAGGGCACACTTACAAACGACACTAATAACCCACTTCCAGGATCACGCCATCACTCACCTCACCATATCAGGGTTACAGTCATATATAGGCTGGACCTGTGGGCAGCGAAAGAGGGCAGAACGGGAGTGGATCCAGCACCTACAGACAATAACGCCAAATGGCCTGAACGAGAGGTTTTAGAAAATGGGTTTTAACAGACAGGAAAATGGATGCAGAAGAACATGGTTTTATTTATACTCTATATATTTATGTTTTAGTTTGGCATCTTCCTTTTTTTAGGTTTTTCCTTTCTTTTAACAGAATAAAACCAACTAAATGCACAATATTGCTTTTATGTTCATATTTAACAACACTATGGTTGAATGAATCTCTCACCACATCGGCTCCTGTACTGTCACCCAGAAAAAGGCATTTTAGAACTCATTTCAGTCTATTTTATGATCTTAGGAGGAAACCTACAGGCCTTTTTAAGTACTACACCTAAATATAACATCAACAGAAGGAGAGGGATGAACAGGAGATAGGCCTGTGCACGTAAAACAAGCTAGCTGACACGAAACACAATTATATTCAAAACCTAACCCTAACCCCCTAACCCTAACCCCACCACAGCAACCACGAGCCTGACCAGGAGAGCTTGACAACTGTGCATTGGATGCAATCGAAAAGGAAAACATCTAAAACAAACCATCTGGATAAATACACAACACCTATAAATCCATCTCTCACACAGGTAAGTATCAATATTCAACACCGGTGCCTACCCCAGGTAAAGTATTCCCCTTATAGGAAGTGTAGCACCAACTTCGGATGAAAATATCACTGGACACAGCTCAAAAAAAATTTCCGGATCCGTACTTCCTATTCCTCAAAGTGGACTTGAACACAGCAAAACGGGACACTCCACCGCAATTACGAGAACCCTAATGGAGCTGAACACGACAATACCAACCCCGCTAATATGCATCAGCAAAGACGATAAAAAGCACCCTTTCTAAATCTGAAAAAGGGAACACTTCCCTGGGACCCCAACCTACAACTACCCCTCAAAAAAGAAACCAGGATCAAGATTTTTAGCATCAAAGGAAAAAATACCATGGACACGGCACCTTTCTCTGCACATCGCACCCTACTGTGATACGACCTCCCAGTGACGCTACTCCAATAGCGGAGGAAAAACAGTCCAACTATGTAGATAGACGCATAACCAGACCTGTCGGATACCACATACCTCCAACTACAAATCCATTATAACTTACTTATAAATTTACAGATGCCCACTCTACCATCCACCCTCCCTGGACCCACAGAATTTCACATTCGGGATTGGACAGCCCAAATACCTAAACCGGAGCAGACCGTTCTCCACGTTAACATACAAGTCAATGGCAGAGCAGAGGTCAAACACACCGCCTTCACAGGGGGATCTACTAACCTTCTACACATCACAGGGACTTCCCGAATGGCTCATTCTAACCCTTGGGACTGCTAGTCTTATCTGCAATTCCACCGGAACCCCTCGGACACCCACAACGCAAATGGTACCTCAAAATACAAGGGGCTACCACCCCATGTAATTCCCCATAGGAATCAATGGAGAAGGCCTCTACCAATACAAACGGGTTAAAAACCCTGCATCTAAAAATAACGGAGCAATCCCATTGGATGATCACGGCCATACCCCTCACATGTACACTGCATACACGCCTCATGCACCAATAGGATTCTACTCACCTGGTGACCACGCCCCCCTCCTTTCCTATAAAAGAAGAAAATCCCTTAGTCTCACCACCATTTGGTTGAAAAACTTTTTTGAAGAGACTTCCACCTGGACAACATGCAACTTTGATCTCTCAACTCCCAACGAATACATTTCACTTTGGACCACCACTTCTTACTAAACCACCAGGCACCAGCCTCATGCTACACCCGGTATTTTGATATCTTCTACCCGTTTCAAACCTTGCGACCACTGCTTTTTTACGGGGGATTCCTACATCACTGAGCTTATATTCCCACGAATCAACGCCCTTTTGCACTCATCACGGAACTTCATCGAACTTCAGACCATAGAGTCTCAACCTCCACGACACTCACCCACACACATACAAACTATTTTTCCGGTCCAAAGAACGGCTTTTTTCCGTACTACGACCGAGTGCACATTTTTGGCACATTTTTACTTTTTACCTCCCTGCTACCTGAAGCCGAGTAAGGCAGAAACGCGTCGTGGCTGGGATACCTCTAGATCCGTTGTACAGCTGTGGGGAAGGTAGGATCCACACGGACGTCAGAGGTATCTCCTTTTGGCTACTTATTTTACTTTGTACTTTTCTCTCCCCTTACTTTGAGTTTTACACAGGGACACAGCATGGACTCTAAGGTCCACCTTTTACCTCAAACGGTACCTCGAAACAGGCCCAAAAATGTAGACGGGGAAGAAAGATTCATTTAAGCCCTCTACATCTTTTAAGAGGAGACGCATAGAGGAGCCGGCCGAAAAAAGTTTCAACCGGTAACCGAGTCTCACTGCGGATACGTTGCCTCCATTACGTACATAGCCATATTTTCAGGCTACAACACACCAAGATACCCATCCCATACCGGATGAAGCTTACTCCTACAAGGACCATTATTTTACCAGCACCACCTCAGGAAAAATATTTCCCCAACAAAATGAAACCTTTCTAAGAAAGCGGCAAACCCCCACCATACCCGGGGACCCGGCCATACCCCGACCAGGGTGGCACAGAGAGGGCTCCTTTTGGGGAAACAAACCCTCCTAACCTACCCCCACATCATACCCTGACAAGGGTGATTGAGGGAGAGGAGCAGAGGAAGAGTGTTAAGGTGGCCTCTGAACTTTCATTTCCATCCCATACCCAGACCAGGGTGGTATGGAATGAAAATCAGCAGGAGCAAGTTACAACTCCCCAACCATCTACTTCCATATACTCTTCAAAGTCAACAAAATTATAACAATCATCATGACCAACAACTCATCAAGCTGCCGGGTGGCGACCAGAATTAAGAAGAGGCTACTCTCATAGCAACTACTTCCTCTCCACACACCCATCCTGACCTTCAAAAGAAATACCAACCTGAGGGATACCTGGGTACGCAGCCATCTCCAAAGCTCTCACAAAGAACCAAAGAATCTCACCGGGAGGACAAATATTTCACCAACTTACAGAGACTGATGAGACAGAGCAATCCGATTACAACACCCCTACATCATCTAAAAATTGGATGGAAGAAAGTGAAACTGAAAGATCTCCCTAGTTGGCAACAGGGCCCCACAGCAAATCCCACACCATGGGACTCCTGGACCTTACAAACACCTAGCTCCTCGAAAGAATAAGTCTCAAAACATGCTAAACATGTTCACTCTTCTAACAGAATTAGGACATCAGAGACTCACTCCCCAAATCCTTATGGGACCTGGTTGACCAGAGACCTGAGTAAATTTAAACCACCACTCACCCGTAGCCCAACTGGTAGCAAAGAGGAGGAGGATGAGGAGAAACCAGCAACCAACATTGAGACAACATCACCACATCCACTCCACGAACTAACTGACCTACAACTCACCAAGCTGCCGGGTGGCGACCCGAATTAAGAAGAGGCTACTCTCAAAGTAACTACTTCCTCTCCACACACCCATCATGACCTCCAATAGAAATACCAACCTGAGGGATTCCTTGGTACGCAGCCATCTCCAAAGCTCTCACAAAGAACCAAAGAATCTCACCGGGAGGACAAAATATTTCACCAACTTATAGAGACTGATGAGACTGAGCAATCCGATTACAACACCCCAACATCATCTAAAAATTGGATGGAAGAAAGAAAAACTGAAAGACCTCCCCAGTTGGCAACAGGACCCCACAGCAAATGTAGGCAGCCACCTCTAAAGCTCCGACAAGAAACCAAAGAATCTCACCGGGACCTACAGGCCTAGGAGGGTCCTCCTAAAAATTCCTAAACAACAAAGCCTCCTGGAAACACACTACACCTACACAACCCATACTCCACACCTCATAAAAAAGAAAGGGGGTCATTAGGACCATAACAACAGATCTGTACATAGCCAGAATTACCGTGACCACGGACTCTCAAAAAGTATAGTTTTAACTTTTTTCCAGTTTCTCTACTTGAGGTTACCATGACCATGGACCCTTGGATAAATAGGATAATATAAACATTAACCTAAAACATCCTCTCACCAAACTACCATCTTCAGAAAACACTTTTTTTAAACTTCTTTTTGGATATACCCACCTACACCCCCAACAGACGAGAAGTATTTTTTCTCCAACAACTCTGGGGACCCCGACTTTGGGGAATCCCCTGCAGCGATTGCTCTCCTTATCAAAATAGGCCCTTCCACTCCCCGAAGGAAATCGCAGGGTAAAGTGGATAGACTGGACTCCTTCGGGACCTCTCCGAGACCCGTTGTGCAGGCCGATAGGCCAACAATCTCAACCCGCCAAATGAGGGCTCACGTACCGCGCTGGACGACTACCTTCCCAGCTTAGAATTGGATTGGTAGTATGTCCAGTAGCGCGGGTTTACTTCGTGTGGGTAGAGTTCTTTTAAGTTAAGGTAAAATGGTGTTCAGGAAGGTGGGCGGTGCCGCTGGAATTGTCCCCGGGCCAGGAGATCCCTGGGGTGCCCAGATGATGTCTGGCGGAGCGTTTGATCCCACAGAGCAATTTTTCACCGGGGGAGACCTCGCCCCGCCGTACTCAGCCTAGACACTTTTTGACCTTTCTGACTACGATAAAATTCACTGTCTAGGGATGACATACCACTGGAACACTACGATCCTGGAAGGGTGTAGCCCAATTGGTCACTGACACCCGAACCACCGGATGACCTAGGACTACATTTGGGGCGGATGCACGACAACTGGGAGGTTTCCTCCTTGAGGCTTTTTTTTGTCTGCTGAAACTCACAAGTATGACAGACTGACATGGCTGGTATGGACACATGGCAACCAACCGAGAAACTGGACCCTCATACGGTACGCGACTCAAGGGCTTTGCCTGATCCTTAACCTACCATGTATCTACAAGGACGCTGGACGGAACTCCAAGGGCGGATGCATGACAACCGTAAAGAGGGCTTGCCCTTTGGGTTTTTGTCTGCTCAAACCATTGGAAGTTCAATGACTTACCACTCGACAGGGACACATGGCAACTAACTGAGGGCCGGACCTGCATAAGGTACGCAACTCGAGGGCCTTTGCCTGATCCTACGCCGAGTATACCCAAACAGACCAGCTGGATTTGACTAGACATGGGTTGATTGGGAGTTAGGATCCTGGAAGGGAATAACTCTTAATTATACAAATGATTGAAAACATCCAGGACAAAAAGACAGACGGACACGGAAGTAAATACATAGACAACATGGAGAAAAAAAGAAGGATCAGATGGGGAGTAACTCCTAGGTTGAACTATGCTTTCCACATCCGTTGACAAGCGTACCTAGACACCAATGACTACCACTCGACAGGGACACATGGCAACCAACTGAGGGCCAGACCTGCACAAGGTACGCAACTCAAGGGATTTTGCCTGATCCTACGTCGAGTTTACCCATACAGACTAGCTGAATTTGACTAGACATGGGATAATTGGAAGTTAGGGTCCTGGAAGGGAATAGCTCTCAATTCTACTTATGATTGAAAACATCCAGGACTACAGACAAGACGGACACAGAGTAAATACATAGACAACGTGGAGATAAAAAGAAGGATCCGATGGGGAGTAACTCCTAGGTTGAACTATGCTTTCCACTTCCGTTGACAAACAGACCTTGAAAATACTTACCTAAACTAACCCTAACCTTAACCCCAACCCTAACCCTAACCACTCAAACCCTAAACCTAATCTTAACCCTAACCACTCTAACCCCAACCCTAACATTAACCCCAACCTTAACCATCCCTTAACCCGACGGACAGATGGTTCTAAGCCCAACTAACGCAACCAAGGGCACTTCTACAAGTCAGCAACCATGGGGTCTACAACTTTGGCCGGGTGCGCCCGGACCCCTCTGGCCAGCACGTCAATGCTGTGGAGTGCACTCATTCCCTTTCCCCCCCTTCGGCTTCCACATGTCAGAGATGGAAGTGGATCAACCGACTCAAAACTAGAAACCTAACCCCAACCCTAACCCTAAACCCTTACCCCTAACCCTAACCCTAAACCATAACCAGACTACCAACAGCAATACCACAGGGCTTTCTGGGGGTACACAGAGAAGGGAGGTGCAGGTAGAAGTTCATGTTGGGTCTACTTCTCCTTGCAGAGTGGTTCCTTCAACGAGCTCACCTACTAACCAACTATCTCCCCTCTTGTGGGAAACCTGTCTCACCCCTCGGGAATTAGGCCTTGCAATGAGTGGCGGGACTAGCTTCAGACTTACCCCAACAACCAGGAAGAGCATGGGGATACCGAATCCCCAAACTCAGCGACCAAGAAACAATTTGGCCGAGCCTAAAGTCCCAGCCTTGACCCTCCCAGGTAGAGAGCCCCCGAATTTACTCTTAACAGCAGAGGCTGTTGGAAATTACTGTGAATAACAGAAATGGTCTAAAACTACCATTGAATAATGTGGCTGTTTTGATGGATGACATGGTTTTATCCAATTCTACTACAGGTTCACAGCAAGATGACCATCAGGGTACGGTAGCAATGGAAAAGACACGGGTTCTGGGACAGAACCAATACTGGAACCTGTAAAAAGGGAAACACTTCTTTATCCCACATGCCATTCCAGATCTGAAAGGAAAATAAATGATTGGAGTATTGAGATTAAAAAGCCGTGATTTTTATTGGGGATTCCAACTTTGCGCGCATTTCTAGTTTTACTGACACTAATACACAGATAGCTTTCCGGGAGCAACCTTCAGACATATTGCAGGAGTGATAGGCAAGTTGGAGAAACAGCAAAACACACACAGAAGGTTGTTCTATCAGTGGGTCTTGTTAACGGCTTGAACCAGCAGTACACTACTGCAGTCAAACAGTTGCAACAGCTACTGAATAAAGCAGGTGAAGTTTCTCCTCATGCACAGGTTTATGTTCCCATCATACTTTTTTCAGATGAGCTTCCATGGGAAAAGCAGGAGGTACTGAATCAATTGAACAAGTATATTCAGAAAAATTGTAGGGAACTATTGGATCTGAATAAACTTAGATTTCACACAGTGCAGGACGATCCAATACATTGGAGACCAGATACAGCTGTAAACATTTTTAACTACTGGCTAGACCAGTTAAACTATTAAGAGGGGAAGAGTGTATTGGCATTACTCCCCAGCACTCTAATGTACTTAACTTAGACTACTTTTAAACTTACAGCGGCAGAACAGCAACTACTGGAGAAGGGTCTTATGTTTATCCCGACACCCATAGATTGCATGGAGCTCAGGAGGGATCTGCACACCTATCATAGAAAATTAAAATTACTTGATAATTTTAATTATAATACTGATAACCAAAGAATACCATTTATTTGTCCATCACACTGGGAGCCTAAGTTACAGGGAGTGTCCAATACGATGCAGACTTTAATTCAAAGGGACTCTACCTCTTTTAGTACATTTAGGTTTTATATGGCAGGGAAAGAATCTTACAAAACAAGAATGTAAATCCTTAAGTAAGAATTCCAACATACTTATAAAACCAGCGGATAAAGGATCAAAGATTGTTATATTGGATACAACCCAGTATCTGATCGAGGCGAAAAAGGCAATTGAGTAATTCTAAACATTATAGACCACTGACTCATTCATTGCAGCAGGAGACCCAGAGACAAATGAGGCAGATTATAGGAGAACTTTATGAGAATAATTACATTACAGACAAACAAATGTTTTACCTATTTGGACCAGATACCCCACGCCCCAGACAATTTTATTTGTTGCCTAAAATCTACAAACCTCCTGAGACTTGGACAATTCCTTCTGACGTTCCATGTGGTAGGCCGATTGTATCGGACTGTGGTTCGGAATCGTATAGAATAGCGGAGTATTTAGATTATTTTATAAATCCTCTGTCACGGAAACATCAAATCTTCATTAAAGACATGTATGAATTTGTGACAAAATTGAAAGAAATTAGTGTGCCTCAAGAAACAGTTTTTTTTCAATTGATAGACTCATTGTATACCGACATTGACAGCAACTTGGGTCTTAGAGCAATCAAAAACATTTTCCATAAATATCCAGACCTAGATAGACCAGACGGGGCTTTACTACAATTATTGGAACTTAGTCTAACAAGAAATGACTTTGAATTCAATTCTAATTGGTTTCTTCAAATCCATGGTACAGCTATGGGGAAGAAGTTTGCCACATCCTATGCCAATATTTATATGGCAGAATGGGAACAATTAGCCTTCCCCAAATGTATAAAGCTTCCAATTTTGTATTTACGGTATCTAGATGATTGTCACGTCCTGACAAATATTTAGGTATTATATTTTGGTCAGGACGTGGCAGAGGTATATCTGTTTTGTATTATGGGGTTTTGTGTGTGGTGTAGTGGGGTGTTAGTTGTTGGTATAGGTTCTAGGTTTGTTTTTCTATGTATAGTTAATTGGGGTTGGACTCCCAATTGAAGGCAGGTGTGTTGAGTTGCCTTTGATTGGGAGTCCTATATAATAGGGTGTGTTTGTCTTTGTGTTTTGTGGGTAGTTGTATTTGCACTGCGTTATATTAGCCTGCAAATCTGTTAGCTGTCGTTCCTGTTTCTTCCGTTACTCACTTTATATAATATAAAGTATGAGTATTCCGGTACCCGCTGCGCCTTGGTCTCATAACTTCAACGACACTTGTGACAATTATATATTTGGGTTATGGACACATTCACTTTCAGATTTTATGGAATTTGTGAAGATTCTGAATACACATCATCCGTCAATTATGATTAAACACAATGTTCAGCCGGAACGAATATAATTTTTGGACACCGAGGTATTTTTTGTAGAGGGGAGTGATAACCTGAAGCGATTAGCAACAGAGGTTTATTTTAAACCTACGGACACTCATTCCCTCTTACATAAATCCAGTTTTCATACAAAACACACCTACAGGGGGTTGATAAAGTCGCAGCTTATCAGATTTCATAGAATTTGTACACAGGGAAACCATGTCAAGGAGGCTATAGGAATTCTTTTTAAGGCTCTCAGACCCAGAGGATACTCAAAACGTTTCCTCCGCACTATAAGAGCAGAGGTGAACACTATGTTTGTAATGGAACCTATATATGGGAGGACTAGTAATGATGGATGTATTATTCCATTTGTCACCACATATTCACAGTCTTCTATGAGGTTTAACTCCATAGTGAAGGATCATTTTAAGCAGACGAAGGAGGAGGTGGAGATTCTCCAACAGTTCAGAGTAATATCAGCATATCGGCAAAATAAAAATTTGACGAGGTTTCTGAAATCGCGCCGGTACATGTCTGCCTCACCCGGGCATGAGTGTTTAAAGGCCGGACAGGAAAAATTACCGATCTTTACTGTGTGCTGCCGTCAGGGGTCAAATCACGGCGCCGTGGTCCTGGTGTTTTTTTGGGTTACCAAGACCCGATTTTTAAAATGATATTTTATCCATATAGGGGGGGGTTCCAGACCTTCATGCCCAGTATGGAATGACCCCAGTACTGGGAAAAGTCACTTGAGGGCGCCATTGGTCAATTTATGGAGGTTTTGACAAAATCACCAAATATCACTGTCTCCAATTCTCACAAACCAGGCTGTGTTACACTTCTCAAAAATTGCACTCTTATTTTTGGGATACCCGATTTTCAAAAACGTTTTAAAATAATTTAGGGGGGATCCAGACCTCAATGCCCACTATGGGACCACCATACTAAGGGCCCAAGTCAATGGGGGCCGGCGTGAGTGATTTATGGAGGTCAGAAAAACAATCCCTTCCCTACCTTGAGTGTCCCAGTTACTCATACATTTTACCCGAGCTTCATTGATGGGTCACCATGTCTGTATTTGGGATGGTATTTAATGGCTTCAGCGGGGTGATGGAGGTCCATGCCCGGGTAGGGAGCACCCTATAGGCAGCCCCCTACCCACACCCGGGATTGTCCACAAGAGGGCGCCACTGGACATTTTCAGCATCAATGTAAGTTAGTCATTTTTCAGCAAAGCTCTGTCACTAAGTCCAAAATTCTCAGAAATTGCATGTTCAACTTTCGCTCCAGAGACAATGTCCAGCTGTGGGCCTGGTATTATTTTGGTTTACCAGGCCAAAAAAAAGGGGGACAGAGCAGCCAACCTCCAGAGGCTGACTGCTCTGCCCCCTTAACTTGTTTGGGATAGGGGGCAGTATTTTCACGGCCGGATAAAAAATGTACCCGATAATCTGGTTACTACTCCTGCCCAGAAACTAGAATATGCATAGAAAACACTCTAAAGTTTCTAAAACTGTTTGAATGGTGTCTGTGTATAACAGAACTCATATGGCAGGCCAAAACCTGAGAAGATTCCATACAGGAAGTGCCCTGTCTGACAATTTGTTGTCCTTCTGTTGCATCTCTATCAAAAATACAGCATCTGTGCTGTAACGTGACATTTTCTAAGGCTTCCATTACCTCTCTAAAGCCGCCAGAAAGTGGAATGGGGTGTCTGCTGTCTCTGGGCGAAGAACAGCAGGAGAGTGTGTAAGTGGTCAGCCTGGGGACAGTGACACTGGAGATGCGCGGTCACGAGACTACTCCATTTTTTTCTTTCAGCCTTTGAATGAATAGAACGTTGCCCGGTTGGAATATTATCGCTATTTTACTAGAAAAATAGCATAAAAATTGCTAAATGCAGCACTAACCTTTGATGTTCATCAGATGACACTCTTCGGACATTATGTTATACAATACATGCATGTTTTGTTCAATCAAGTTCAGAACTACAATACCCACCGCAAGCTTCCGGTGAATTTACTAAATTACTCATGATTAACGTTCACAAAAAACAAATTATTAAGAATTATAGATACAGACTCCTTTATGCAATCGCGGTGTCAGATTTTAACCTCTCTAGGGCAGGTGGCACCAAATCGTCCCACCTACGTAACAGCCAGTTGAATCCTGTGGCGCGATTTTCAAATACCTTAGAAATGCTATTACTTCAATTTCTCAAACATATGACTATTTTACAGCTATTTAAAGACAAGACTCTCGTTAATCTAACCACACTGTCCGATTTCAAAAAGGATTTACAACGAAAGCAAAACATTAGATTATGTCAGCAGAGTACCCAGCCAGAAATAATCAGACACCCATTTTTCAAGCTAGCATATAATGTCACAAAAACCCAGAAGACAGCTAAATGCAGCACTAACCTTTGATGATCTTCATCAGATGACACACCTAGGACATTATGTTATACAATACATGCATGTTTTGTTCAATCAAGTTCATATTTATATCAAAAACCAGCTTTTTACATTAGCATGTGACGTTCAGAACTAGCATACCCCCCGCAAACTTCCGATGAATTTACTAACAATTTACTAAATTACTCACGATAAACGTTCACAAAAAGCCTAACAATTATTTTAAGAATTATAGATACAGAACTCCTCTATTTTAAAATAGCTTTTTGGTGAAAGCACATTTTGCAATATTCTAAGTAGATAGCCCGGCATCACAGGGCTAGCTATTTAGACACCCACCAAGTTTAGCCTTCACCAAAGTCAGATTTACTATTAGAAAAGTTTGATTACCTTTCCTGTTCTTCGTCAGAATGCACTCCCAGGACTTCTACTTCAATAACAAATGTAGGTTTGGCCCAAAATAATCCATAGTTATGTTCCATCAGCGGCGTTTTGTTCGTGCGTTCAAGAAACTATCCCAATGGTAAATAACGGTCATGCGCGCGCCGCATTTCGTGACAAAATATTTCATTACCGTACTTCGAAGCATGTCAACCGCTGTTTAAAATCAATTTTTATGCCATTTTTCTCATAAAAAAGCGATAATATTCCGACCGGGAATCTGCAATTAGGTAAACAGCCGAAAGAAAATACAGCACGGGGTCGAATCGGGCACGCGCCTAATTCCTTTGTCCTCTTATCAGCCACTTGGCAAAGGCGATTATGTGTTTCAGCCTGGGGCTGCCTCGTCATCGTTCAACTTTTTCCCGGGCTCTGAGAGCCTATGGAAGCCGTAGGAAGTGTCACGTTACAGCTAAGATCCCCACTCTTCAATAAACAGAGACAAGAAGAACGACTCCTTGTCAGACAGGCCACTTCCTGCATGAAACCTTCTCAGGTTTTTGCCTGCCATATGAGTTCTGTTATACTCACAGACACCATTCAAACAGTTTTAGAAACTTTAGGGTGTTTTCTATCCAAAGCCAATAATTATATGCATATTCTAGTTACTGGGCAGGAGTAGTAACCAGATTAAATCGGGTACGTTTTTTATCCGGCCGTGTAAATACTGCCCCCTACCCCCAACAGGTTAAAATAGCTTTTCGGCGAAAGCACATTTTGCAATATTCTGAGTACATAGACCGGCCATCATGGCTAGCTAATTTAGCGGGGGATCGAAATGGGTTGTGTGCCTGTTCCGTTACATACTGTCCATTTGACTTCTGATCTAGTGAGTGGATGTTTCAGAATCGGTGTACAGTCCGAGCTTCCCGTGAATGGGGTTGCTCTAATCGTGGGTAACGATCTAGCAGGAGGCAAATTTGTGACTTTGCTAGAAGTACTAGACAAGCCTGATGCTCAGGCAAGTGCTGATGTTTTGGGAACTACGTTTCCCGAAGCATTTCCAGCGTGTGCCAGTCGCGTCGCTTAGGTACCATGGCAGACTTAGCTGACTCTGTGCTTGCACCTATGTTAAATGGGGAAGATACTTCTGTGTTCCCAGTGAGTTCTGATCATGATGATGGAAATAAAGACAAGACAATTGCTTCCTCGGTGGACTGTTTAAGGTTGCCCGTTACTCGGGAGGAGCTAATAGCTGCCCAGATAGAGGATGTGGGCTTGGCCAAATGTTTTTACTCCATGTTACCTTTGAGTGAAAAAAAGGGAAGGTGTGACGTATTTCCTTGAAGGGGCTTCTGATGAGAAAATGGATTCCCCGTGCTGACCTAGAAAATGATTGGAGTTCCGTTTGCCAGATTGTAGTTCCTGCCCCGTTTCAGACGAAGGTGTTGTCCCTAGCTCATGATATTCCCTGGTCTGGTCATCTAGGGGTGACTAAAACCTACGACCGAATCCTCCGTCATTTCTTGTGGCCCGGGAATGAAACGGGATGTGGCTCGTTATTGCCGTACATGTAGTACGTGCCAAGTGGTGGGGAAGCCTAACCAGGTAATTTCCCCGGCTCCTCTCTGCCCTATTCCAGTCATGGGAGAGCCGTTTGAGAAAGTAATCATCGATTGTGTTGGTCCATTACCCAGGACTAAGTCGGGTAATCAATTCTTGTTAACAATAATGTGCACTGCTACAAGGTACCCAGAGGCGATTCCTACGTGTAGAATCACAAGTAAGGCAATTGTAAAGGCGCAAAAAATCGTACAGACGGATCAAGGCACAAATTTGACATCAAAATTGTTTGGAAGTGTGTTGAAGTCCTTGTCAGTGTCCCATCAGATGTCTAGTGATTACCACCCGGAGAGTCAGGGTGCGCTGGAACGTTGGCATCAGATGCTAAAAGCCATGTTGCGTAAATACTGTATGGACACAGGAAAAGATTGGGATGAGGGGGTGCCTTACGTGCTGTTTGCTATTTGGGAGACTGTACAAGAGTCTCTTGGGTTTAGCCCAGCTGAGCTAATCTTTGGTCACACCGTGAGAGGGCCTCTCAAGGTACTGAAAGAACAAATTATGGTTGATGATTCAGTTGGGTCCTCTACTAATGTACTAAACTATGTTAGTCAAGTCCGGGAGCGGTTGCATGACGCCTGTGCTATAGCCAGAGAGAATCTGTCTTCCACGCAAAAGAAAATGAAATGTCATTTTGATGTTAAATGTGTCTTGTTCTTTTCAACCAGGTGACCAAGTCTTGGTGTTGTTGCAGGTACCCGGCTCGTGTCTCTCTTCCAGTTTCTCTGGTCCATATGTGGTCGACCGAAAACTCAGTGATACTGATTATGTTATCAAAACGCCAGACCGTAGACGCCCATTTCGGGTATGTCACATTAACATGATTAAAGCCTATCTTGTTAGAGGTGGTATCGAGTCTCCCATTACCAGTGAAAATCCTGTTGTATCCTCTGTTGCTTCTGTGAGCCTGGTTACTCACCCAGGAGTCAGCATAAATGAGGACGACGGTTTGGTGATGCGGAATACTCCTGAGCAGTGTGCTCGTTTGTGTAATTCGGAGATGGTAGCGTCTCTCCCAACCCATTTGTTGCACTTGAATGATCAGCAGAGGGCTGATATTGAGTTACTAATCACTGATTTTCCGAGTCTCTTTCAGGATGTTCCCAGTCGTACCAATGTGTTGAAACATGATATAAATGTAGGTGATGCTGCTCCAATCAAACAGCACCCTTATCGTGTGAATTCAATCAAGAGAGGAGTGATGAAGAAAGAGGTAACTTATTTACTGGAAAATGAGATGGCAATCCCCAGTGGCAGTCCTTGGAGTTCCCCCTGTCTGCTGATTCCAAAGCCTGACGGGACTCAAAGATTTTGCACTGACTACAGGAAAGTGAATAATGTTACTATACCTGACTCATTCCCTTTACCTCGCATGGATGACTGTATAGACACCATTGGATCGGCTGCGTATGTTACTAAGCTTGACTTGTTATAAGGTTATTGGCAGGGGCCTTTAACCCCTCGTGCCTCTGAGGTGTCTGCTTTTGTAACTCCTGCCAGTACACAGTGATGGCTTTTGGAATGAGGAATGCTCCGGCCACGTTTCAATGTTTGGTAAATATTGTATTGGCTGATGTTCCTGATTGTACCGCATATCTGGATGACCTGGTTGTTCATTCGACTACCTGGCTTGATCACATGAGCACATTGAGGGCTGTGTTTGTACGCATGGCCAGCGCTTCTTTGACCCTTAATTTAGCCAAATGTGAGTTTGGAAAGGCTACGGTTACATATTTGGGTAAAGAGGTGGGTCGGGGTCAGGTGGGTCGGGGTCGGACCGTAGCAGCTAAGGTGGATGCTATCACCCGGTTTCCTGCCTCTGCCACTCGACGAGAATTACGCAGATTCTTAGGCATGACGGGTTATTATCGTACATTTGAGGAATTTCTCAAGTTTTGTAGCCCCAATGACTAGGTTACTCAGTCCTTTAATGTCCTTTGAGTGGACCGCTGAGTGTCAATCTGATTTTGACTCTGTAAAAGCCCTATTGTGTACTTCTCCTGTTCTTTCTGCCCCTGATTTCCAGAAACTATTTAAGTTGGAGGTGGATGCCAGTTCAGTGGGTGCAGGTGCTGTACTATTACAGGAACACGATGGTCTAGATCACCCAGTTTGCTACTTCTCTCGTAAATTCAACAGCTGTCAGTCACGTTATTCCACTATTGAACAGGAGACTCTGGCAATGTTGTTTGCCCTACAATTTGAGGTTTATGTTGGCTCCAGTGTGTTGCCTGTTGTGGTATACACAGACCACAACCCTTTAATTTTCTTGAGCTGCATGTATAACCACAACCAACGTCTTATGCGTTGGGCGTTGGTTATACAGGGTTATAATTTAGAAAATCACCATATAAAGGGTTCAGAAAATGTAGTTGGATGCCTTGTCCCGTGCCTAGTTAAAAAATATAATAATAATAATAGAACAAGATAATTGACAACTAGGGGGTGTAAGTAGTTGGTATTATAAAAAAATATGTATGTAAGGGTTTTATCATAAACCCAGGGGTTTACTATTTTTTTGGGGGGGGCGTGTTATGTTTTTCTTGCTCCCCATTTTCCCATGTTAGTGTGTTTGTGTCCTAGGCATTACAGGTGTACCTAGTTGCGGCTGACGATGGTGGGCGGGGCTGTAGTTGATTGAAGAGAGGATATCTGTTTGTCCTGTGAAAAGAGAAGAGAGAGGGGACACGTTTTTTTGGCTATTTGATGATTTGTTGTTTTAAGTTTCTTTGTTTGCGTTTCAGCCTGTCCTCCTGATGTACCTCACCCTACCTAGGTCCTGGAGAAGGGAAAAGGTACATCTGCCCATGGGTGTACATTCCCACGTAGATAACCCATTGTTTTATACACTAGGTTAG